>NC_079515.1:19493287-19529206 GCF_000801105.2 Raphanus sativus
TTTCTTTTGCTCACAAGACTCATCTGTTCACTGGTTTAGATGGCGTCTATCTTATGTATTTGGCCAATACGCCCATCTCATACATTCTTTGGGTTTAACTCCACGTCCCATTTTATTCTCTATGAGTACTCTTACGTGGGTTAGTGATCCTCGCATATCTTTTATGCTCAAGTGCTTTCTCTTTATCACTTATGAGTGTGTGTATGTGTCGACACTTTATATAATGTTCCTTCGCGTTCTATCGCGTTCTAGACATGATACAATCGATTGAGATTTTATTCTTATCAGGATCATTGAATACTTTGTAGTTTGCAAGGCTACATTGTATGATACCTGTACCTTAGGACCGGCCGGTCTGATCTCATTGTCTAGTATGGTTTCTCTTTCATGAACCCGGATCTATCATTATGAGCACCTTAACTCTTTCTATCCGTGGTTCCTTATATATGGAACATATTGGTCTATCTTGTATAGATTTCTACAGCAACTTGATTATGTCTCTACTAGGACATTTATATAGTGGTGCTAAGCTGGTATGACTTAGTCATTCTTTCGGGTCTGTCTGGCTATCATTCTTTCTTTGTTTATGGACGTCCAGTACATATATATCTGGTCCGAGGATCTTTGCCAAGACTTGGATGGTTAAAACCATTCCACTTTCACTTTCTATTTACCAGCTTATAGCTTTCTCCTTGATGTTGGATAGTCGGATTCATCTCGTATGTAATCCGTGTACCTTGGCCACAATATGATCACCTTTGTTTGGCTCATGGTCTCATTGAATTCTTGGGAGAAAGATCATGTTCTCTTATCCAACATATATTCCCGATTTTCATCTCATCCTTAGATGAGGTATTCCATCCTAGATGGCACATAAGTATGTGGTGGTTTATCCATAAAGTCTTAGGATGGTCTATATCTGGATTATGACCCTTTATCATCTTTAGACGGGAATATCTATGCTCACTTTATATGGCCTGATGTATCTTATCTTTCATACATGTATTCTTGTGGTATACCCAAGCTTATAGACTTTTGAAGTCTCAACCTTATAGGTTATGCCTTATACGGCCAAGCTATAATGCCTTATGGCCTTCGGCCAGGCTTATCATGTTCGGATTTTATAGTATGGTCATGGACCACACGGAGTGTTTATTCTCCCCCTCATGAACATGCTAAAAAAATACGTTTGTTTGTCCTCACTTAAACGTAATGCTTGGACGGCCAACATGGTTTTAAACCATGATACACGAATTTGTGGTCTGGTCATGATCACGGGTTTTGTCCTCACTACCCTCATGATCAGATTATACTTTCGTGTTACTTGGAACAATGAAGCCTACTGAGTTTCCCTTGTGTACATGTTTCACAACGTGAGATCTTATGGGATAACTCTTTGTGCCTTATTAATCAAGTTCGGACCAGGATGGCTAATCCGGTCATGCCATAAAGTGTATAAATTCGTTGGTGAACCTTACTGGTTACCTAGGCTTTTATGCCTTATCACACTGATCCTTAGCATAGTATTAGATCAGTAGGGAGAATGTAGTCTCGACCTCTTTTATATGTATGCCTTTGGCGATTTTCATAAGCTAAAGGAACATTTCCTTTTTCTTTGCTTTGCCCATTGGTTTATTATTGAAACCATTTTGATGTGGCTTGTAATGCCATTTCGACCTTTACTCCCTCCTCGGCCATGATTGGATCTACAACCACGGTTACTGTGGTATCCTTGTCCACGGCCAGTGGGGATTTTGGGTCACTCTCAATGGGTCTTAGGTGATAAATTTCGTGCCTCTTAAGGCCATGCCTTAGGCGTGGTGGTCTAGACATACTCTTCTCGAGTTTTCATTCTCATTTGTCAATCAAAAATATTTTTCAAGCAAATTAATCAATGAAGATAAAAGAAAAACTTTTATTAATGCTATGAAATTTTGAATGACAAAACACCAAATCATAAGTATGAAGTCAGAATGTTTAAAGGCTTTAGACAATGGTCTAGCCGGCCACTCCATCTGTTACTTTGGACGTGGCTCCCATGGATTCTTCATCATCACTATCTGCCTCATAGCCGCTCATATCATCTTTCATCTGATTCATCTGTTCATTTTTGAGATAAGTATAAGAACAGATCGTTGTATGTGGTGAAACCTTTATCTCGATAGGTTAGTTGTAGGAATAGATCTTTTGGATCTGCTGTGGAGAAAACTTTTTCAAATAATTTCTCCTCTGTCAACTTTTCACCATAAAACATCAGTGTATGAGCTACTTTAGATAGAGCATAATTTTATTTTTCCACGGACCCAAAGTCCCGGAAACTAAGGCTCATCCACTCATGCCTTGCCTTTGGTAATATCACCTTAGTGTATCTGGACTTTAACTCTTTCCAAAAGCATCGAAGGCTTTGTATATCTTGGTACTGATTTCTCAGTTCCACATTGAGATGATGGCGCATTACTGTTAATGCCTTATATTTCTCATTCTCGGTTCCATGATCATCTTTGATGATACATTCACTAAGACCTTCTATCGTTAGTATAACCGAGATATTTATTGCCCATCTTAGATAGTTCTCTCCAGAGATATCTAGGGTATCATAGTCCATGGGTTGGAATCTCAACATCTGAAATCATATCAAAATGATTTAAGTGTTAGTACATACAATTTCTGATGCCATTGGCTATCCAAGAAATAAAAGGCACTCGGCCAGTATGTAAACAATAAGCCATACGGCTTGTGTGTGTAATCAATGCCTTTCGGCCACTCATGATCACACGGCCATCTTTGCGTGATCAATGCCTTACGGCTATTATTCAATCAGGATCACACGGCCAGCAAACAAATAAGAGGGCCACACGGCCAGTTTGCATTCTTTTAGAAATTTATTTTTTCATAACTCATCCATCTCTTAATCAACTTGTTTGATTTATAAATCCCTTGAAAATAGTGGGATGGACGAGTGCATGGTTTAGCCATACCATATGGTATGCTATATCGACCCATGCGGTTTAATGGTCTAGTAGTACCATTCGGTACACATCCTCGACCAAATAAAACGGATCGGGATTTAGCTGCACTGTGGTGCGCATCATCCATCACCGGTGATTGTGGATCACCGTGGATCATCGAGGATCACCGTGGATCACTGATCATCGTAGATCATCGCGGATCATCGAGGATCATCATGGATCATAGATCAACGCGGATCATCATGGATGATCACCGTGAATCACGGGTGAAAAAATCTAGTTGCACCTGAGGGTGAACATCATCGACCATTGATTTTGTTTTATGGTCTAATCGTACTTAAGAGTACGTATCATCGACCTTTATTTCATATGAGGCCTGTTCGTTTGGTTGCCGCCGGTTTCAGCGTCAGCGTCGGCGTCGGCGTCAGCGTCAGCGGCTGCGTCAAACTCGTTTATCTGATGTTCGTTTGGTTGCCGCCGACGCTGACGCTGACGCCGACGCCGACGCTGATTGTTGTTCGTTTCGAAGACGCAAGAAATTGACGCAGCCGCAGGACGCCGACGCATGACGCTGTTTTGGGTTGTTCGTTTGGTTGACGCTGCGATTATTTTCATTTATTTATATTTTATTTTTAAAAATTTGTAAAATTGTATTTTAAATAAATAAAATATAGTTTAAATATATTTACATCCATAAGAATATTATGTTTAATTGGTAATAAATTTTTGGTCAAATATAAAATATTTGATGTCATAAATTATAAGCTAAATAAAAATAAAAATAATATATCAAACTACTTTATAATCATAATCAATCATATTAAAAAAATTATACTGAAGTAAATATGATAAAATCATACATTTAATTTTTGAAATTATCACTTCAAACAAATAAGGCAAATATGTTTTACAGATAAAAGAACATGAAATTAAGTTGGTTGATAAAAAATTACAATAAAATTCACAAAAGTGTACACAGAAAACTTTTTCTAAAACCTTCTGCAAACTGTCATCGCTGCTAAATGGAGAGCGCAAAGGAGAGCTTCTCCGGGTATATGTCCTTGGGCTGTTAGCTTCAGATGGTGTCCCATCACTTCTTGATTCAGTCCTCCTATTTCTTTGATGGTAACGCGAAATCAAGGCTTTAAGACCACTAAACCACACTTCAGCCTCATCTTTATCCTTGCAGATCTACCAAAGAAAATCCTACCACCATATTAATAACCTTAACCTTGTAAACGACAGTGATATTTCGAATGACAGGGTGGTTGTTTTATAGCAGAAGCGAATAAAAAAAAGTAAATGACTAAATGGTTAAAGAAAATCTCACCACATCCAAAGACCTCTCGCTATATATAAGTGAAAAAGACTGATATTCCTTCTCGGGACGAGGATACCTTTGAAAAATAGGCTACAAAAGAGCCACAAATGCTAGATATCAGAATAATATCACCGTAAGGCACAAATATGCACTCTCCTCAGACTAAGGAAACTGTCACATGAAAAGTTGCATAAAAGAGGGCAAGAAAGAAACACGGCTCTCAGCTTACAGTGCGTTGTCCAGAAATGATCCTAGAAACATGGCTTAGCTTCAGATGTTTCTCCTCCTTACCGGAGAACCATATCAAAACAGTTTCATCCTGAAAGTAACAGGCAACAATCTCTTAAACAATGTAAACTAAGTTACGAAAGAAAAAAAAAAAAATCACCATAGAGCACTCTGCTGGCAATAAGTTTGAAGGAAAATGGAAGCAAAAAAAAGCTTACATTAGAAAGGCGAAAAGGGCAGAACTTAGGCTTCCCTCTTCTTCCATACTTAAGCAAGTAAGCTCCCTTTTCCAGGGCAATGATTGCCTGATTCAACCAAATAACAGAGAATCCATAAGGTGAATCATTTGACATCAGCTCAGCAATAACAGACATAGAAAGAAATAGAGGATACATAATATAAACAAGCAATGCTATCTCCATGATAATTGTATCTAATAAAACTCCAAGCTGATTACTATCCGAGAAATGAAAACTCAGGCTATATCAATCAAAGCTGGTAAATAGTCTACCAGAGAGATTTTAATTTCCACAAAACAATTAGTTTTGGCTTCCACCATACTCACGTTGACCAACCACATCATTATTGGATTGACGTTGATTAGGAACACGAAGCTTGGCTCGAGCGTAAACCTTCTCATAAGGCTTTATTTTTAGTAGCTCCTGAAAATTACCGAAGCAGCGACAAGCAGAGTCCTTGAAGGAGATGCACGAAGCTTGATGGAGAGAGGGTCGAGAGGTGGAGAGCCTGAGACAAAGCAAGTTCGTGAGGCTATAATCTCATTCAAGTTCTGCAACACTGACAAACCCATATACACAGACGCATCAAAATCTCAAACACACACACAACATCTTGCAGAAATGGAAGAGAGTCTCACCTGGGTTTGAGATCGAGAGAGAGAGCTCTGGAGATGGTGTGAGAGACGAGACGAAGCTTGATGGAGAGAGGGTCGAGAAGTGGAGAGCGAGCTTGAGATGCGTTGGAGATGAAGAGCTCGAGCGAGCTTGAGATGCGTTGGAGATGGAGAGCGAGCTTGAGAGAGGTTGGAGATGGAGAGCTCGAGATCGTGCGAGATGGAGAGAGGATCGAGAGTTTGAGAGAGATGGAGAGCGAGCTTGAGAGAGGTTGGAGATGGAGAGAGCTCCAGATGCGTCTGTAGAGAAAGCTCAAAGGAGAAGAGAAAGCTCAAAGGAGAAGAGAAGAGAGCAGCTTCGATGGAGAAGAAGAAGCGGCGTCAATAGATTTAGGTGATGGCAAATTTTTGTAAATATTAAATTAGGTTAGGGGTAAAATTGTAATTGCAGTAATTAGACGCGGATTTACGTCGCGGACGCCGGATTTTATAGCGTCAGACGCAGGCCTGCTGCGTTTGGCCGCAGACGCAGACGCCGATACCCGCGTCAATGAAACGAACAAGCGTCTAAAGAAAATATTGACGCAGCCGCAGCCGCAGGTACGTGCGGCGACCAAACGAACAGCGCTATGGTCTAGTCATACCTATTGGTATGCATCATTGACCTAAAGATGTGGAAGACATTAACCTTTTGTTTTGTTTGGACATATAGCGTGTCATCCTTAAAGGGGTATCACTTGTTGTCCATACAAAACGAAAGTCATGTAATCACATGCTTTATATTTTAAGGTTTCTTAAAATCGGATTTAAACTTTAAGGATTAGGGTTTAAAATTCAAATCTGATTTTAGGATTAGGTTAAACATTGACCTTAAGTTTTGTTTGGACATATAGCGTGTCATCCTTAAAGGGGTATCACTTGTTGTCCATACAAAACTAAAGTCATGTAAAACTATTAAGGGTTTAGGGTTTTGATTTTAAAATAAAACAAGAACTAAAATCAACCAAATCAAATTGCAAAACCTTTTAAATCGGATTTAAGATGAAGAGAAGTTTGAAATCCGAATTTCTTGAACCACAAGTAAAGATTAGGGTTCTTGAGATCTTACCTTAATCTTTGCCGATCTTTTCTCCTTGGTTCCTCTTTTAGAAACCTTTAATAATCAACAATGAAAGTTTCAAAGTTGGATTAGTATGAGATCTAAGAACAATAGATATCGAAATTAAGAGAGATAAGGAGTTGGCGGCTATTAGGGTTTTGGATGATCTTTGACGGCGCGGCTTGCACTGGGAGGTGACGGCGCGTCTGAAGTCAGATTGCTGCGTGGTCTGCGGCGCTGGATTCCTCTCGTCAAGAGCTTCAGTTTGATATATTACTCGCCGTCTGGATCCTTACGGTTAGGGAGATATGGAGGTTTGAAGTTACGGTTGAAATTAGGGTTTTTGTGGTCGCCGGATTTTAGCTAGGGTTTAGAGTTTCGTGCTGATAACGTTTGGGCATAAAAGCCTAGGTAACCAGTAAGGTTCACCAACGAATTTATACACTTTATGGCATGACTGGATTAGCCATCCTGGTCCAAACTTGATTAATAAGGCACAAAGAGTTATCCCATAAGATCTCACGTTGTGAAACATGTACACAAGGAAACTCAGTAGGCTTCATTGTTCCAAGCAACACGAAAGTATAATCTGATCTTGAGGGTAGTGAGGACAAAACCCGTGATCATGATCAGACCACAAATTCGTGTATCATGGTCTAAAACCATGCTGGCCATCCAAGCATTACATTTAAGTGAGGACAAACAAACATATTTTATAGCATGTTCATGAGGGGGAGAATAAACACTCTGTGTGGTCCTTGACCATACTATAAAACCCGAACATGATAAGCCTGGCCGAAGGCCATAAGGCATAACCTATAAGGTTGAGACTTCAAAAGTCTATAAGCTTGGGTACACCACAAGAATACATGTATGAAAGATAAGATACATCAGGCCATATAAAGTGAGCATAGATATTCCCGTCTAAAGATGATAAAGGGTCATAATCCAGATATAGACCATCCTAAGATTTTATGAATAAACCACCACATACCTATGTGCCATCTAGGATGGAATACCTCATCTAAGGATGAGATGAAAATCGGGAATATATGTTGGATAAGAGAACATGATCTTTCTCCCACAAATTCAATGAGACCATGAGCCAAACAAAGGTGATCATATTGTGGCCAAGGTACACGGATTACATACAAGATGAATCCGACTATCCAACATCATGGAGAAAGCTATAAGCTGGTAAATAGAAAGTGAAAGTGGAATGGTTTTAACCATCCAAGTCTTGGCAAAGATCTTCGGACCAGATATATATGTACTGGACGTCCATAAACAAAGAAAGAATGATAGCCAGACAGACCCGAAAGAATGACTAAGTCAAACCAGCTTAGCACCACTATATAAATGTCCTAGTAGAGACATAATCAAGTTGCTGTAGAAGTCTATACAAGATAGACCAGTATGTTCCATATAGAAGGAACCACGGATAGAAAAAGTTAAGGTGCTCATAATGATAGATCCGGGTTCATGAAAGAGAAACCATACTAGACAATGAGATAAGACCGGCCGGTCCTAAGGTACAGGTATCATACAATGTAGCCTTGCAAACTACAAAGTATTCAATGATCCTGATAAGAATAAAATCTCAATCGATTGTATCATGTCTAGAACGCGATAGAGCGCGAAGGAACATTATATAAAGTGTTGACACATACACACACTCATAAGTGATAAAGAGAAAGCACTTGAGCATAAGAGATATGCGAGGATCACTAACCCACGTAAGAGTACTCATAGAGAATAAAATGGGACGTGGAGTTAAACCCAAAGAATGTATGAGATGGGCGTATTGGCCAAATACATAAGATAGACGCCATCTAACCAGTGAACAGATGAGTCTTGTGAGGAAAAGAAAATCGTGAGCAGTAGAACATGAAAATACAGACAAGTGGTCGTACATGTTGCTACATGAAGCATTCAATAGAATGGCTAAATCACACAAGGATACTCACAGGGACTAAGGAACAAGGAAATAAATTCCTATGTGGTGAATGCTACTACCCAAATAATAAAGATCTGGACATCTAAGAAAGATGTAGTAGACATTGGATATATCACTGGATATAAAGGTAACATAAGATACCTTGAGAAATGAGAAAGAAGTTCTCATAGAACAACATCGTTCCTGCGTTGTTCATGGACTGAAATGCAGCTGCATGCGTGTATGTACACACAATATGATAAGACTAAGTGATGCTTAGCAGAAAGTTCTAAAAGAACGTTTCAGATCAGTCCATATAGTAGTCAATATATTCCTTGTGTTTATACTTAAAGAAAGGATGATTAAGATGATTGATTCTTGGAAAGGCTATGAAGAGACTACGATGATCTATAGTAGAGATCATTAGCCGTACAAGAATGTTGGGATCTATGATCCAACGTACCAAGAATAGATTGATCAAATGGTCTGAGAATCCATCAGATTCACGACCAAAGGGAACCATACCGACTAGGATCATGTCCGACCTAGTTCGACCTTAATCATCATTGGTCCCGACCAATCCATCCCGTCCAGCTTGTTCCGACCAGTTCCTATAGGTCTTAAATCCGACCTAAACCATCCAAGTGAGAGGAACGTCCTATTGACCAAAAAGTGGCTTAGTTTTGATTAAACTTCAAACTATAACACAATAGCCACTTCATGAACAGACCGTGGACATATACTAAAAGTTCATAAAGAGTTTTGGTCAAAGGATATGAATAAGATATATAGTGGACAAGAACATAATCCGGATGAATTATGGATGATGTCATGATCCGGAAAGATCATGGACATACAAAGACATTCATGGTCGAATTTATCTAAGAGAGATAAACCATATGATCCGAATGGAACATGAATATCATGAAAGCATTTTGTTGATGCAGGTTACCAGTCCGATCCACACAGTGCTAAGTCCCAAACCGGCTATGTTTTCACATATGGAGGCACGACCATTTCATGGAGATCAGTCAAGCAGACTATATCAGCCACATCATCCAATCACTCGGATATATTGGCGATCCATGAAGCAAGCAGAGAGTGTGTCTGGTTGAGACTCATGACACACCATATTCGGACAGCATGTGGAATCACGGATGGTAAAGACGAGCCGACCGTTCTTTACGAAGACAATGCGGCCTGCATAGCTCAGCTCAAAGATGGTTACATCAAGGGTGACAAGACTAAGCATGTTCTCCCCAAGTTCTTCTTCACCCACGATCTTCAGAAAGAAGGAGAGGTCAAGGTACTCCAAGTCAGATCCAGCGAGAACTCAGCCGACCTCTTCACTAAGGCATTACCAACATGCACGCTCAGGAAGCTTATGCAGCAGATTGGTATGCGATCACTGAGAAGCCTTCAGTTATGTTCACTTCAGGGGAAGTAATGCGGCTGTACTCTTTTTCCTATCCATGGCTTCCCGTTTTTACCACATTGGGTTTTTGGGTTTACCATGGAAAGGTTTTAACGAGGCAGTATTCCAAACGCATTACAAACTCTAGACGGTTATGGCATTACAATCTCGGTTTTTAACGAGATAGCATCTTACACGCATAATGGACATCAAGGGGAAGTGTTATGAATATTGTGTGATGTCTATTATGGAATGTTCTAGATTTACTTGTTCCCTACTCCAAGTTACTTGTTCCCCACTCCAAGTTATTAGACTTTGTCTCCAAGCTATGTAATCCTATATAATGAACTCATTACTCATGGAATAATAACAATTCATTCATCTCTAAGTCATACGACTCTCTCTCTCTTTAGTTCGATCTATTTCTAAGACAAGAACACTAGGATTAGAACAAAATCACTAATTCTCGACTTCGACATGCGTCTACGGAAAGAATTCAATAAGGCCATAAATCCGAGAGCTCCAACGTATTCGACGGCGTTTACTTCGGCTGCGGCGAGAACAACCAAGGACTCTTCACCGGCGTCGCCGGTCTTCTGCCCGACAAGCTCTCTTTCCCGTCGCAGACGGTGACGACCTACAACAAGATCTTCTACCACTGCCTCCCTTCCTCGGCTAGCTACACCGGACATCTCACCTTCGGAACCGCCGGAATCTCCAGATCCGTCAAGTTCACCCCGATCTCCACGATCACCGACGCCACATCCTTCTACGGCCTCGACATCGTCGGAATCACCGTCGGCGGTCAGAAACTAGCGATTCCTTCGACCGTGTTCTCTACTCCGGGAGCTCTGATCGACTCCGATTCCTTCCAGAATTACACAAGAAACACACCTAGAATTGCCAAAGCTCGAGCTGCAGCTTTATTGACTCGTGGTTCAGGTGTGACAGTCAACTTTGAGAGCCCTTGAAGAGGCTAAGAATGAGGTGCGCAAACTACTTTTCCTTTTGCACCCTTTCTTGTTCTTAATTATTTGACGATGTGACATGGTGCTTTATTTTTTCGCAGAGACTCTGGTTCAAGACGAATCTAAACCTCTGCAACATCTGGTTTGACATTGGTGAATACAGACGAATGACTAAGGTATAAGCTGTTGTTTAGTTTCGTTATGCTTAATGTGTACAATAACAACATGTACTTTATTGTTTGACAAATCCTGAAGGAACTACATTAAATCTTGTCAAGAGGAAGATGGAACTGATGATCAGAAGCAGGGAAGTCAGCTGCTTGAGGTGTATGCTATTGAAATTCAGATCTAAACTGAAACAAAGGACAACAAAAAGCTTAAGGTTTCGATTTCTTTTACCTTTTACTTTTCAGATTCTGCTGTTTTACTGTTGCATACTCTCCTGTCTTCGGTGGCTAAGACGCAAGCTAACACATTTTGAATGAATGCAGCAACTGTACCAGAAAGCACTTGCTATCAAATCTGCTATACCTCATCCTAGGATCATGGGCATAATCCGCGAGTGTGGTGGCAAAATGCACATGGCAGAACGTCAGTGTGCAGAAGTGGCCACAACCTTCTTTGAGGCTTTCAAAAATTATGATGAAGCTGGCAACCAAAGGCTTATTCAGTGCTTAAAGTATGTCTCATGTTACCTTCTAGTCTCTTTATCCTTTCCCATCTGATATTATGTGATGAGCAAAGCAGAACAAATATTGTTTCGAGTTATTGAATTTTTTTAAAATGTTTGATTGGCATTGCAAAGGTATCTTGTTTTTGCAAATATGCTGATGGAATCAGAAGTGAATCCATTTGACGTTCAAGAGGCAAAGCCGTAAGTCAATTTCCCAAAAGTATGGCTGTATTCTACAGGTACAAAAACGAATCTGATAGCAGCATATCAACGAAACGAAATTATACATAGAATCGTTACTCATGGAATGGTTTTGGAACGCAGAATAACCGGAGGACGATAATGGATGATCCAGTCATCAGAAACTACATGGAAGATCTACTGAAGAAGGTGAGGACACAGATTTTGCTGAAGCTGATAAAGCCGTACACAAAGAAAGTATGATTCTTTTCTCTGTTAAAGAAAATACTAAAAGTGAATTTTCGAGTTATATCTTCTTCTTTTTGTTCTTGGAGATTTGGGAAGGTCTTGGAAGGAGAAGTGGAGATGTGTCGGAAGATTGCACAAGAGATGGGTGTTTTAGTGATAATGATAATGTATACTTTAGCTGCATGGGAGAGAGCAACAGAGCTTGTGCATGAGAATGATAATTCGAGTATTGTAGTGATGCTTCAAATCATTGTAGTGATGCTTCAAATCGGAGCACTCTTGGGATGTATGGTCTTGCTCAAAGCTACAAATCTTTCTTCGCCAACTTGAATGATTAGGATTTTTTTGTAGCGTACCATTCCCAAGACTTGAATAGACATCAATCTAAAGATTTGGTGAAGCTTTCACTTAGTAATTATTAAGATTTACACGTTATGCTGTATTTGACTTTTTGCTTTGCCGATTTGGGAAGATTTTGTTCGAATTTAGGATAGCTATCCTGAATAAAAATTATCTTAAGATTGATTTACTCTCCTTTTTCAAAATGTTTTAGAAGATTTTGTCAAATTTAAGATAGCCATCATGAACAAAATTGCTTTAAGATCCTTGTAAATTATTTTTGAATTGTTTTATAAGATTTTTTTCAAATTTAGGATATCAATCCAGAACAAGAATTGTTTTAAGATTTCATTGTCGGCTTTTTGAATTGTTTTGTTCAAATTTAGAATAGCCATCCAGAAAAAATATTATCTTAACATTTTTTTGTTTTTCAATATTAAATTTTTCAGGAAGCAATTCCCAAATATTTTACTTGTTATCCTAACAATTTTTTTCTTATAAATTAAATATTAAATTTTCAGGAAGCACTTCCTAAATATTAAACTTACTATTCTGACATTTTAGTTTTTAATTAAATACTAATTTTTTAAAAAAAATCTTTGCTAAATATTTTATTTGTTATCCTAATATTTTACTTTTAATTAAATATTACATTTTTAGGAAGGTTTTTCTAATATGGTGTATATTGGCTAAACACATGACATATATAATTGAAACTTTGCTCAAATCCTCTCAAAATATGTTCAGGAAACCCATCCTAAATATGTTACATGCTATCCTAAATATGATATATCCTAAAAAATTGATTAACTTTATTTTTCAATGGACCGCCAGTACCGTGGCTGGAAAAAGAGCAATTGTGGCTGCTAATGAGACTGCCTTCAAATTCATGATACAAGAACACATAGACTCTTCAGTGTATGTCACTCCTTGAATTGCCTTTGATACATCTCCTTTGTCATTTCCAAGTTTCCAGTGGAACTCCAGAACTCACCATAGGAAAGAGCAATGTTACTTTTGCAGATCTCATGGTTCTCAAGTCTTCAAAAACAAGATTTTGCTGCACACAAACAGACACAAGAAGAATTTCCAATTAGGCTATATATATAATTAAAAAGTACTGAATCACCCATCTTGTTTCTATCATGCGTAAACAAGCGAAAAAAATTCAAAATTTGTTACCATTAGATTTTCTGGAAGGCTTTCCTGAAACTACACAAATCCTTCCTGAAACTACACAAATCCTTCCTGAAATTTTTCTAAACACTAGACAATTTCCCAAACACAAGCAACAAGAGACTCATAATAAAATTCGAGAGCCTACCAAAGATATCAACATGCCTAAGCAGAACAAGACACGAAGCAAAAAAGTTTCAAAATTTGTTACCATCCGATTTTCTGGAAGGCTTTCCTGAAACTACACAAATCCTTCCTGAAATTTTTCTAAACACTATACAATTTCACAAACACAAGAAATAAGAGACTCATAAGAAAATTCAAAAGCCTACCAAAGATATCAACATACCTAAGCAGAACAAGACACCAAGCAAAAAAAAATCGAGCATTTTTGTCACCATTCGATTTTCTGGAAAACTTTCCTGAAACTACACAAAAGGTTCCTGAAATTTTTTTAAACACTAGACAGTTTCACAAGCACAAGCAATAATGTCATAAGCATATTCAAGAGCCTACCAAATATATCAACATGCCGAAGCAGAACATGACACTAGGGAAAAAAAATCAAAATTTGTTACCATCCGATTTTCTGGAAGGCTTTCCTGAAATTACACAAATGGTTCCTGAAAATTTTCTAAACACTTGACAGTTTCACAAGCACAAGCTACACAAATGAGTCTTCAGGAAGCCCTTCCTATTTAGTTTACTCGGAATCCTAACATTTTGGTTTTTAATTAAATATCAAAATTTCAGGAAACTTTTCTTAAATATTTTACTTGGTATCTAAACTATTTTCAAGAATCTCACATTGTGTTTATACACTATTCTTATTCTACTTAACCGTATATCCTCCCGTGTTTGATTCCACTCGGAATCCAGACATTTTTAATTAGATAGATAAAGATTGCATATATAATTTTAAATAGTAAGTTCAACAAATATATACATTTTACTAGATATTCTAACATTTAATTTTATTTTTTTTGAATATTAAGTTCCATATTAGGATAGCCATCCTAAACAAGGATTGTCTAACATTTCTTACACGCTTTTGATTCTCTTCGAAAACAGTCTTATGCAAGAAAACACACTCATTTTATTTTCTTGGAAACTCATCCTGAAAGTGCCAAAAGCTATCCTATATAACATATGTGTTTTATAATGATACCACATTTAACACTTTCTTGATAGAATTATTGAAAATACTTCAAGCTATCCTATTTTAAGGTTCTCTGTGTGATATGTGTTCTCTATTTTGTAGACAATGAACTCTATTTGGTGATTTATATAGCCAATGAATTTTCTTATAGATGTTGATTATGTTTTATTATTTTTCGTTTGGAAGATTAAATTCCAATTTAGGATAGCCATCTTAAACAAGGATTGTCTAACATTTCTTACACGCTTTTGATTCTCTTCGAAAACAGACTCATGCAAAGAAACACTCTCATTTTATTTTCTTGGAAACTCATCCTGAAAGTGCCAAAAGCTATCCTAGGTAACATGTGTGTTTTATAATGATACCACATCTAACACTTTCTTAATAAAATTACTGAAGATGCTTCAAGCTATCCTATTTCCCTTAATTTAAAATTTCCAAAATATGAATGATATCAATCCTAGCGGCTAAACCACTACTCATACTAAACTTGAAAATCTCATGCCCCCATGTTCGATTCCCAAAGGAATCCGGACGTTTAATGTTTTCTCTCTTTTATATGTGTTCTCTGTTTTGTAAACATAAAACTTTTTATAAATATGTTAATATGAAATGTTCTGGAAAGCTTTCCTGAAACTACACAAATCCTTCCTGAAATTAACAAAACCACACAGTTTCACAAGAACAAGCTACTAGAAATGTCATAAGCAAATTCATGAGCCTACCAAAAGTATCAATATGCTTCAAGACTTCCAAGAATTTCTTTAATAACAACATAAATGAAACAAATGTCGTCATCATTCATTATAAACTTCTTACTTGTCCAAGACAACATAAAAGGATAAAAACTCGATAGAATTATTGAAAATGCTCCAAGCTATCCTATTTTAATGTGTTCTTTGTTTGATATGTGTTCTCTATTTTGTAGACAATGAACTCTATTTGGTGAATCCTATAGCCAATGAATTCTTTTATAGATTTTGATTATGTTTTTTTTAAGATTAAATTTCAATTTAGTCATCATGAACAAGGATTGTCTAACATTCCTTACACGTTTTTTCATTCTCTTCGAAAACAGACTTATGTAAGAAAACACTCATTTTATTTTTTTGGAAACACATCCTGAAAGTACCAAAAGCTATCATATATAACATATGTGTTTTATAATGATACCACATTTAACACTTTCTGGATAGAATTATTGAAAATGCTTCAAGCTATCTTATTTTAATGTTCTCTGCTTGATATGTGTTCTCTATTTTGTAGACAATAAACTCTATTTGGTGATTTATATAGCCAATGAATTTTCTTATATATATTTATTATGTTTTATTATTTTTCATGAATAGTCATGGGAACACAGTACTTGATATCTTAATATATTTTTTCAATTAAATATTAAATTGTTAGGAAGCCATTTCTAAATATTTTATTTGCTTTCCTAATACTTTATTTTTAATCAAATATTAAAATTTCAGGAAGCTATTCCTAAGTATTTCACCTGCTATCTTGACACTTTTCATTTTTGATTCAATATTAAATTTTCAGTAATTCCTTCGTAAATATTTTACTTGCTATCATAACATTTTATTTTAGTTAAATATTAAATTTTCAAGAAACACTTCTTAAATAATTTACTTTCTATCCTTACATTTTGTTTTTAATCAAATATTAAATTTTCTAGAAGCTCATTCTAAATTTTTTTACTTGTTATCATAAATATGATATATTTTTTGGCTACTGGTGGGATGATCACCAGTCCTTCTGGATCACTACTCTAACTTTATAATATATAATTTTCAAAGTGTTCTGGAAACCCATCTAGAAAAATTGAAATGCCTTCCAAGATTTGTGACATACAAGTAAGAGTTAAATATAATTATGTGTTGATAATTAACAGATGATTCTCCTCGGCCTAGCAGCTAAACTTGCATACTTTCCCGATACACTCTCTTGCTCGAGGTTCGATCCGCGGTTGAATCAAAAACAATTTTTTTGTCTGAAAGAAATACAATTTGAAACTTACCAAATATGCAGATATCAAATCTTTAGTTTTTAATCTCATTTATTTTCTTTTAGTTTAAACTTTGCTATAAAGAATCACTCTAACATTTTATTCTGGAAACCCATCCAGAAAACTAGAAATGTCTTCCAAGATTCATGACACAGAAGTGGGAGTTAAATACAATTATGTGTTGACAATTAACAAATGATTTTCCTCGGCCTAGCGGCTAAACTTGCATATTTTCCCTATCGGCTAAACTTGCATACTTTCCCTATTCACTCTTTGACTCTGGGTTCGATTCACAGTTGATTCAAAAAAAAAAAATTCTCTGAAAACATCACAATTTTAAACTTAGCAAATACATATGCAGATATCAAATCTTTAGTTTTTAATCTCATTTCAGTTTTTAGTTTAAACTTTACCACAAAAAAAACACTCAAACATTTTATTCTGGAAACCCATCCAAAAAACTCAAAATGCCTTTCATGATTTGTGACACACAAGCGGAAGTTAAATACAATTATGTGTTGACAACTAACAGATGATTCTCCTCGGCCTAGCGGCTAAACTTGCATACTTTCCCTATACACTCTCTCACTCCGAGTTCAATCTGCGGTTGATTCAAAAATAATTTTTTTTTTCGATCTGAAAACATCACAATTTGAAACTTAGCAAATACATATGCAGATATCAAATCTTTAGTTTTTAATCTCATTTCATTTTTTTAGTTTAAACTTTGCTACAAAGAATCACTCTAACATTTTATTCTGGAAACCCATCCAGAAAACTCGAAATGCCTTCCAAGATTCGTGATACACAAGTGGGAGTTAAATATGACAATTAAATATGACAATTAACAGAACAAAAATGTTATACATTTTGACTTTTTTTACCAAAAGTAGATGTAAATCGGAACTATAATATTTTGTTCCTTGGTGTTCATGGACAAGTTGAGCACAAAAAACTAAGGAGAGGATGATTAATTAACTGACTCGTTGAACTTTAATTAATCAGAAAGACTATATCAGACTATAGCAACAAGCGAACAGAACAAGGTTACTAGCTTTTAAAGGACCTCGTTGGGGATAAAAAAAGATATATATGGATTTAGATTCAGTCACACTAGCCGGAAATTTACCAAAAACTAAGAGCTTCCATTTAAGACACTTAACTTAAAAAAAACGAAAACAACATCTTTTTATCATTGTTCAGTCGAATAGAAGCTGAGACGAAGCTGACGTTGTAGGTACAGATGCCAACACCTTGAGCATCTGATACTTCTCTTCCAAATCAGTAGAATCTGGAGAGAATGTCGCTGTCTTCAAACAAGTAGCATTTTTTAGGACAAATGTTGTCATCTCTCTATCCCTTTGTCTCCCATTGTACCCAATCCACACAAAAGCCTCTATACTAGACAACAAACACTCAGGAACAGAACTTGACGGCCTCCAACCAATTGGGGTCTCTTTGCTTTCACTTCTTAATTTTCTCTGAGACCAAAGATATAATTATTATCAGTCAATATCAATACACAATATCCGAAAACTAAAACGGATAAAAGCAGGCAGATTCTAGAGAGAACATACATTGGTGAGTTTGAGAAATCGCAGTTTAGGGGAATCTTGGAGCATACATGTAAGAAGATCCCACCAGCCTTCCGCTAAAGTGTACAAGTCAAGATGAACAAGCTGATTGAAGATCATACCAGAAGGATGCATAGCCTGTATTTTTTTTTCATATACAAGAGAGAATAACAATAATATGAATTTACAAGATTCAACTGATTAGTTATTACCTCTGAAAGTGATAACCATAGAGAGAGGCGGTGGACAGAAGTAAGAGGCTTTAGAAACTTTTGGGTCACTCCACTAGTAATCCAAACGCATGCCTCCTCCAACGCAGGCATATTCTCCATCTGACGGAAGTCGTAAACTACAGAATCTACGATTTCAAGGTACTTCAAAGAAGGGACATCCACCACAAACCAACTACGTGTAAGAACAGATCGTCAGCAATGCAGAGACACCTCTGTGAGCAGAGACGGACCTAGCATTCTCCAAGTTCTCGGTTAATTTCATTAAACACTTTGCAGACGCGTCTCTACCAACAGGGCTCCCTTTCTCAAGAACCCTAACCAAAGGCTCAATCACAATCTTGACGTATCTACCGTCTTCCTCCATGGCTTGTTAAGCTTCGCCAAAGCTTGCCTTTCCATCTCTCGAGTTGGAGAGTCGAATCTTCGTTCGCTTCGTCGGAGATGATGACAGTGTTCTTCGCCGGAGATGACAGAGGAGAATCGGAGCCGACAGAGGAGAAACGTCGGAGACAGAGCCGGATCTGAGGGGAGGGTTACGAAACATTTGAATGGGGCCCCCTACTTTGTAGGGCCCCCACATTTAAACAATTGATTTTTGTATATGTAGTTATGTACATATTAATATGTTTATATATACATATATAAGTATTAAATATACAATATTTTTGTTGTTGTAATATAAATAAATAAATTTAAAAGCATAATTAAAATTTGAACATATATTTTATGTTATTAAAATTTATAACTTTGATTTTTCTATAAAGAAAAACATTATACTAATATTTTGTTTTAGAAATTCATATTTTCTTTTTAAAATTGAATATTTTTTTATAGTTTCAATTAGGACCCCCACAAATTTTCACAAACTCAGGACCGGCTCTGGTCGGAGATCGATGATCGAGAAAAGAGACTTCTTTCTATTTTGTTTTTTTTTTTTTTTTTAATTATAAAAACAAGGGTAGTAGAGACATTTTGCCCATTAATGAATGTTATTTTGTGACTTTCTCCTTCTAGTGTAATTTTAGGGATAAAAACTTCACAAGTGTTATTTTAGACAATTGCCCTAACATTATAAAAATATTAAAAACATACTATTGTGATAAAATATAATATGATTAATAATAATATTATGTTTATTTATTTAATCTTTTAACTATGTTTATTTATTTAATCTTTTAACTATTTGAAAGTGGAAACCCCCTTGGTCCAGTGGTTTGACTAAGGGGTCAGTTGCTTCTACACCCGGAGATCTGGGGTTTAAACTCCAGAAAATATCAAATTATGCAGATTATGAAGAAACATGTTACATGAGATCTTCAGCTTAGTGCAGGACATATCATCGAACATGGATCTCATAGGACGGCTCAGAGTCTTCAGCTTGGTGCAAGACATACCATCGAACATGGATCTCATAGGACGGCTCAGAGTGGTGCAGTCAGGCGTATATTCTCACAGGGTGGTAGAATTGTCAGCTGTAAAATCGTCTTTGTAATATTCTCATCATTGTAATAGCATAATTAATCGATTCAGACATTCAAAAAAAAACTATTTGAAAGTTATAATTTTGATAAATATTTTGAAGATTTATATTAATTTTTTTTAAAGAATAGTTTGTTTCGTTTTATATATGTGTATATCTTTATATATGTATGTATATTAATTTAAAAAAAAATTTAATGAATAGCTAATTTAAAGTTTTTATAACACAAAGTATGATATTGTTTAAGAATTTAAATTGCTATATAAAATGTGTATATATTTTTATTTATAATATTTTAATTTAAAACTTTTGATTGAAAATTTAATTTTAAAAAATTATATTTATTTATCCACCTACAATCGTCTACACCTGTAAACGCTAGCTGAATTAAACTTTTGATTTTAAAAGATTCGGAGCAATCTGAGGCGATTTGTATAATTATTTTAAAACGTTGTTAACCGCTATCAATCCCAAAAGCTGCATTTATGTATGGTATCGGAAAAACAAGTTAGGCCCCAAAAACATGAAATTCTTACACGCACGTATTTGTGTTATCTATCTTCTATCTTATTAAAGTAGAAGTACTTTAAGCTTTTGTTTGGTAACAGGGATAAGAGTCTTTAAAAAAATTAAATTTTGTTTGGTAACAAAGATAGTAGAGAATTTTGTCTTTTCCTTATTTAAATGATAGATTTAAGTATTTAATGTATTTTCCTAATTTAAATAGTAGATTTTTTTAATAGAATGAATCTTAACCAAAATAAATTTCCAAATAGATTTTTTGTTAACATTTAATATTTTTCAATATTTATTAATAAAAATAATAAAATAAAAATCACACATCAAAATCAATTTATATATCATATAAATAAAATATAAAATATTTTATTTATAAATTGTTAGTATAACACTTTTATAATATAAGTCTAATTATTTATAAATATTAGATTTTTATATGATACACTGTGATATAATAGACGACTAAAATCACATAATATAATTTTTAAAGTAATATATAAAATTTTTGTTTTAAAATGTTATACTAACAATTATGTAATACATATTAATTTACACACACACACACACACATATATATATATATATATATATTATCATTAGAACAAAGAAAAAAATTGAAGTGAAAGCAAATATTTATACGGCCACGGGTCAAACTATAGAAATAAACAACAATGACGTAAGATTTTTTTTTAACAAATTTGTTTTAATTTCAAATATGTTTATATATTTTATGTATTTATAAATTATTTTATTTGTTATTAAGAATGCTAAGATTTTGGAATTAGAAAAAATTATGACCCATCTCTATATTATTTTAATTAGGAATTTAAAATTTATATCAAAATATTTTTTTAAACTTTTAATTTTTATTATAATTAAAAATGTTAATTTTCAATCTAAATTTATGTTTAAATATTAAAAATATATCATTTATAAATAAAAACTAAAAAACATAAAATAAATACCCGCCCGATTGGGCGGGTCAAGATCTAGTTGTTATTATGCCAATACTGAAACTCAAATTCCTAAAACATGACGAGTATTAACGAAAGAAAAAAACAAAATATGTTAATCAACATATATGCAATGGTGGATCTATTTCTTGCGTCAGACAATTCTTTTTTCTAGCTCAAAGTATTTCTGACAAACAAAACTTAAACGTATCATAGTTTATCGTTAATTTATGGAAACTAACACCAAATGCCCTCATCTTTATATATAAAAGAAGCTTTTCACCCCTCCTGGGGTATCCACATGGGATGCCAGCTAGGAAATTCGTTGCATGACGTTGCGACACGTGTCACCTTCGCAAAAACGCTGTGTTCATTAAACGTGAATCATCGTGGACTTCGTCGTGTAATTGGGCTGCTCTGTTGGAAAGAGACTGGGCCCGACGTGAAGAGACCCCACTAACCCTATACGCTTCTTCATGTAAGAAACGGAGTTCGTCTCTTCCATATCTGCGGCGGCGATCCGGCGACCTATTCGCTTCTTCTCCCAACCTGAAACGGTGTGATTAATGGCTTCCTCCTCAATCTCATTTATTGGCTCCATCATGTGTCTTTAAAGCTTCCTTTCGATCTCAGAGGCGGTCACAAGATTTGAATAAATAGAGGTGTGATTCCTCCTTTTGAACCCATCTCATCTTCCTATCTCTCATATCTCATACTGATTGATTTGAAATGGCTAATTCCAAATTTTTTTCTTCTGATTTGAAGTTCGGTAGGTGTTCGTCCGTCCGTCGTGGAGGCCAAAATTTTGAGGTTCTGGGTGGCCAGGAACGTCAAGCGTGGTGGGGAGCTGATGTGGATCGACATGCTTATGGTGGACATCAAACAATCTCCAACAGCTTCACGGCCTCAGTCTCCTTAATCAAACTTAAGTGTCTGTTTTCATGTTTCTGATTCACAAAAAAATGAAATTGGTAGATTGGGGGCTCCATTCCCTGGACGACATCCACAGCAGCTTGGTCCAAACAAACTTATTATACTCCAGATGGTCAACATGTTTGCTATTAGAGCCATTACTCAAAACTCTTTTTTTTTAAGACAAAAAATTAAATTTTTGGAATATATTTGTTTTGAGGGTACGCACAGCAGATGATAGTTGGTCAGAAGAGGCATGTTTTGTTTATGTCACCAACGCCATACCTACAGGTTTACTAATACCCTCCATTGTGTATTATTTTTCTTTTATAAGTTTGCTCAAGAGTGTTAGATTTTGCTGACAATTCTGATTTAGATTGCAGGATTTTATACCTTATATTTTTGTTAATTTTTGGTTAATGCACATCCGCTTCAATGAAGAAGGGAACATGGAGTTTCAGAAAGGTGAGGAACAGGAGTCACACTCTCTGTGTGAGATGTGGCAGTCGCAGTTTCCACATCCAGAAGAGCTGTTGCTCCACCTGTGCTTACCCCGCCGCTCACAAGAGAACCTACAACTGGAGTGTGAAGGCAATCCGTAGAAAGGCTACATGAACTGGAAGGATGAGGTATCTTCGCAATGTGCTCGCAGGTTCAAGACCGGTTTCAGAGAAGGTACCGGAGCTAAGCCAAGGGACAATACAGCGGCTTAATCAGCTTAAACTGTTGTTTTAACTATCTAAAGAAAGAGAGTTAAAACTTAGTTTTTTGGCTTCTGAATTTGTTCGCACATGATTACTATTATAAATATCCTTCGGTTGTGTTGTTTACTTCTTTTTTTATAAAAGTTTTGAACTTGGATGACATTTCTTTAACCTCTGCAATTTGCAAGTCTCTTTTCCATTATGTATTTCGTGTTAGACTAGGCATCAAAGTTCTATCCTCTTTGATCGACTCTGTCCAACTGTCCATCATTGTCCAGCTGCATGTGGTTATTGGATTGTTTTAGCAGTTTGATAAAACAAGAATGAAGGGACTCTTATTAGCTTTTGAACAAACCATGAATACACGGTTAAGGTTTCTAACAGTCTTTTGATGGTTTGATTAATTCTACTTCAATTTACTTTCAGACCCGACTTCTCAAAACTGAACACTTGTGATGATGATTTATTTTAATTTAGGTCCGTTTGATTAGACTAGATCTGAATTCAGATTTGTGTGTTTATTCACAAATGTGTCTTTGTCTAAACTTTGGATGTACGACATTTATGTTGAGTCTTTTATATATTGAAATAAATATTAGGTAGACACTATTCATTAGCATTATTGCACAAATACAATAGACTAATATTAAAATGTATTTTCACCCGACTCATGATATCTGAAAATAAAAGAGTATTCTAAGAACAACAATACATGTGTAGTATGATTAAAACACCATAGGGTTTGTATAACAGTGACATGACGGTAAGATTGAGTTTTGACATGCACCCCTCTTCATCTCTTTTTTTTTTTTGCTAGAGTATCGACCGTTGACTTGCACTTTGACATATCAAGATTAAGTTTCTTTGGACCCAAACAAAGGTTGATTAAGGAAGTGAGTTTTTTAATTTTCATTATTGGGTTGTTCTTTGATATGGTTCTACTAAGTGTTGTTTTGTTGAAAATAGGAAAATTTTGTGTGCATAGAATGCAAATACTCTTTTTTTTTTAATATAATGCCATCATATGTTCAAAGAAGTTATAAAAACAAAAGACTATAGAGGATAACTAACACTTTTGTGAATTATCGAATAACCTCACCTTCGTATGTATTATATGCTTTTGAATTTGATGTATACAGTATAACTTAACTACTGGTTAAATTATGGATTGACTAATGAGAATGAAAAAGACAACCGTGTTATGCAACACTTGCTAGGTTTAAGAAAACATAAATAATATATATATATATATATATATATATATATATATATATATATATATATATATAGCAATACAAATGAATAATGTGAAATCAGACATAACCATTGTCATTTCCTTAACAGATTTCGTGCTTTAGATTTTATAAACATTTAGATTTATAAAAAATACTCCCTCTATTTTAATATCTAAAAAAATTTGAAGGTTTTTTTTGTTTCAGTGGAAGTTATTTTCCGAATCCAATATAAAACTTAAAGTAATTAAAAATATTTAAACAATTTTTTAAATAAAGTTAGATATGTTTGTTTTATAGATATACATCCAAAACCATTTAAACAGTCATATATTGGAAATATCAAGATCTAAATACGACTCTATGGTTTCTTTGAAATAAAAAAACGGTTTAATATTAACAGCATTATGGTTTCGTTGTTCTCGGTTAACATTGATAAGAGTTAACCGACCTTTTTAAGTGTTCAGATGTTTGTCGATTATATAGTTTATACACGTCGTACAAGAACAAATGTAAAAAATATTAAAAGAATAAAAACATACAATATTTGTTAGAATACCGAAATATGTTGAACTCATTTCAAAATTAACAACACGCCCGTAGGGCGGGCCGATCCTAGTGGGAAATAAAACAACCTTTCTATCCCTTCTCTATTCTTCTACCCCCTTTGTGGATCCCACTTTGATCACAAATACCAAACTATCCTTCATTTCTTTAACATATTTCTTCCACATCACCATTTTTCTCATTTATTCTTCACATAAATAATCAACAACCATGTGGATCCAAAAGACAACCTTAACCAATCAGAAATGACTGGACCCACATGTCTTCAAGTTTCTCACTTTCCTCTTCTTCCCATCGTGAAACTCTCTTCTCCCTCACCCTCCATTGACGATTTTGAAGCTTCAAAACCAGGTATTTCTTATCCGTTTTTGATGATTTTTTTTTTGTTGAATAACATTTAAATGTTGTATATATGAAGAGTATTGTAAAAAAACTAAGAATTGATGAAAGTTTTGAGAGATTATTATTTTTTTTTTAAAACTGTATTTATAGATTTTAGGTATATTTTATGTTCGTTTTTGATGAAATGTTTGGTGGAATACTATTAGAAAGAAGTGCATTGATCTCGGCTAGTGTAAAAAAGAAGATTGGATGCAAATTTGAGTAGATTAAAATGGATTTTGAAAACTGTGTCTATAGGTTTCTGGTATATTTTTATGTGTTTTTGATGATTTTTTTGGCAGTAATTTAACTAATATGAATTATATATCATGGGTAAAGAAAAATCCAAACAAAATTTGACTAAAACGTGATTAGTGACTGCAAAGATAAATTATGGGTATTACTGATATTACTCAGTATTACTATGTTTACAAAATATAACTAGTATTTCTGGTATTATTACGAGTTTTACTATGTATTGTATTGAAACAAATTAGTATTAGTAAGAGAGCACTTTACAGTGTGGGAATTAAATTTAAGCTTCTTTAATAATTCTAATTGTAATTCTAATTTTTTTATTTCAGGAAAATGCAAAATCCGCATTGCACAATCATTTGTTTTGATTATGGAGGATATTATATGAAGGATGGGGCTGATACGAAATGGATTTCGGGAGATGGTGAAGGGAAAGATGAAATTCACACTATTGTCTTGAAGAAACCAGTGGAGGAGGTCACATACTCTGTTTTGGTTGAGCGTATTTGCAGGAAGATAAAGGTGGATGAATATAAGATGATAGTGAAGATTAGTTACTTTCCAATGGTAATGTATTCGAATAAGCCATCATATATCTGTGATGATGAAGAAGTTTTTGCTTATCTAATGCAAGTAAATCAAGAGAATTGTAGAAGTGTTCTACATGTGGAGCTCAGCCAAACAGATGATCACACTGATTTCTATGGCGGTCTATCGGATAGAGAGACTACTGAAAGAGAAGCTACTGATAGAGAGGTTACTGATAGAGATGTTACTGATAGAGAGGCTATTGATACAGAAGCTATTGATACAGAGGCTACTGATACAGAGGCGATTGATACAGAGGTTGTTGATGAGGATGGTACTGAGATGGGTGCAACTGATAATGAGGGTACTGGTGGTATGCTCACTTTATACGAAAACACTGAGATGCATGAGAATGTCACCGAAAGAGAAGCAGGACCATCAGTTGAAGTCTCACAAGTTGTATATAAGGAGCGTGATGATGGTATGGATTTGGTTATAGGTCAAGAATTTAGAACCAAGGAGGAAGCGCAAACTCATATTCAGAAGGCTTCACATCTGAAGTGTTTTGAGTATGAGGTAATTAAGTCGGATAGTAAGAGATATGTGATAAAATGCCGAGGAGAAAAAGAAGGCTGCAAGTGGCGTGTGCGTGTTGCAAAGTTAACGAATTCAGATCGTTGGACTGTTAGAACTTACATTAAGCAGCATAGATGTTCTGTTGTTACCACAAGAACACTGTGAGGGATTAAACTCACCTCCTGATTTTAGGTCAGGTTATAGTTTAGGAAAGGATTAGGGAAAGATAATCATGGGCTGAATCCCGTAAGAACTTAAAAGATGAATGAATGATTTTATTGATGATTTTGGGTAAAGAATATGTTTACAAAGATGTTTATAACGTTTACAAAGAAAGAATTAATTGATTGAGAGCTTGTGTGTGAATTGGGTTCCGATCCCCTTTTCTTGATTGACTTCCTCTTTAAATAGCCTCAGGCTCCGTCGGTTGCTACCAACAGGTTCCCGAGATCCTCTCCGTGATTTGAGGGATTTGTAACAGCTTCCCTTTGACCGGGTCCTGCGCCTATTTATTTGTCCACGAGCTACCTCTTTGACCGGGTCCTGCGCCTGTTTACTTGTCAACGAGCTGCCTCTTTTCCTTGACCTCTCTGATGAACATCTCCAGCTCACAGCCTCCGGATCTGACTTAGCTGTTTTTGAAGATTGAATTCATGATGGGCCTTTCGCGGTCCGTTATCATTTCTTATTGTCTATCACTAGCTAGGGGGTCATATTTGGGCCCAACAGTTGCCCCCAGCTTTCGAGATAAGATTCCTTATCTCGGAAGCTAGACCTAGCCGCCGAGCATCAATCTTTTTGTTGAGATCTCGAGCAACAGTTATCTTTATTGAAGATTTCTTTTGCCTAATCTGATGGTTACGATTGCATATGAAAAGGCGCAAGTATCCGACTTCTCGGCCAGCAAGCTTCCCATTCCTCAATTCTCAGAGAGTTCAGGTACTTTCGAGATTAACATGTTTAATCTATCCTTTTCCGGAGAGTATGGTTCTAACTTAGGTTTGGTGGGCCCTGATTCAGCTCCAGTCGAGACGTCCCAAATAGGCGATGACAAGGAGGCAGATGAGGGAGATCCAGCCAAAGAAAGTGATCCAGTCGAGGGAGACAAGGATGTCGGGATGAGCTCCCGTGATAATGATGTCTAAGAGCTGCGGCTCTTTTTGAATTGTAATGTTGCTTTTCATGACTTTTGCCCAATGGGCTTTGTTTACGTTTCAGATTTATAGCCTGAGGAGGCTTTTAAACCTTAGGGTCTTCTGAACCCCCGTTAGCCTGGGGAGGCTTTTAAACCCTTTTATTCAAATTTCGGTTTTGTTTTTCGTATTAAGTCATTTGACTTGGTTTGATCGTTTCTTGGATGAGATTGACTTTTGTCAAGTGTAAGTTTCGGTTAGGACATGTATCGTGATTATTATATACAATGTCTAACGACTTATCAGGTCTCGAAAATTTCGAGTGTATTCGATTATGAGGATCCTTAGAAGGAGTTCTTGAAATATTGAGATTAGCTCCGGGTTTTAGGAACCTGAGCTACCCTGAAGACCTTAGGAGGGGGTTCATGGGAACCTGAATTCGTTTGTGGGATTTTAAGACCCATTGAAGTTTGCTTAGGATTTTAAGACCTTTTGAGATTTATAAGGATTTTAAGACCTTTTGAGATTTGATAAGGATTTTAAGACCTTTTGGGATTTGATAAGGATTTTAAGACCTTTTGGGATTTGATAAGGATTTTAAGACCTTGGAGATTTGATAAGGATTTTAAGACCTTGGAGATTTGATAAGGATTTTAAGACCTTGGAGATTTGGTAAGGATTTTAAGACCTTAGGTCCAGGTTCGTCGAGACCTGATATTGCTTGAAGGATTTTAAGACCTTTAAGATTGTTAAGGATTTTAAGACCTTAGGTCCAGGTTCGTCGAGACCTGATATTGCTTGAATGATTTTAAGACCTTTAAGATTGTTAAGGATTTTAAGACCTTAGGTCCAGGTTTGTAGAGACCTGAGCTAATCCGAAGGGTTTTTAGGACCCTAGGTCCATGTTTGCAGGGACCTGTTTTGTTAAAGAATTGAGATATCGAGAATAATTTATTTATTGATAATTAGATACATGGTATCGTAGTAATCATACAATTGCTGTATTATAATGATCATACATTTGCTGCGTGGGCTATGTGATTCTAATCAGACATATGCCCCTTTGATTGTGGTGAACGAAGTGTTGAAATGAGGTTGGGGCTGCACTCATGACGGAGTTGCCTACGTACCCAGTCAAGGGATCAAGCCTAACGTAGTTCAGGAATTTTAGGTACCTAATGATAATATCTCTTAAGATTCGTGGCGTTCCACGATCTGATTTCAGGTACCCCGGTTCGCATCTTTCGGAGCTTGTAAACGCCAGGTCGTACCACGTGGATGATCTGGTAGGGACCTTCCCAGTTGGTTCCTAACTTCCCAGCATCTGGTTCCTTGGTTCCTTCGAAAACCTTCCTAAGTACTAGGTCACCTACAACAAATTGTCGAGGCCTGACTTTGGAATTATAATGTCGAGCCATTGCCTGCTGATAGTTTTGAATCCGAAGCAAAACTTGGTCTTGTCGTTCCTCGATTAAATCGAAGCTGTCTGATAAGAGCTGGTCGTTAGCTTCGAGATCAGACGTACATAGCTCTCGACGGAGGCTCCCAGTGGAGGTTTCCGCCGGAACGACAGCTTCCATTTCGTAGGCTAAAGAGAAAGGGGTTTCCTCTGTAGCCTTTCTCGGTGGTTCGTCATGCCCAAAGTACTTCAGGTATCTTTTCAGACCAGGTTTTCTTGTTGGTTCCGAAGCGTTTCTTGAGGTTTGTTAATATTGACTTATTAGCAGCCTTCGCCTGACCGTTACCTTGAGGTCGTCGAGGTGTTGAGAAGCTAAGGCGGATATTCCACTTGTCGCAAAATGCTTTGAAGTCGCGAGAAATGAACTGTCCTCCATTGTTGGTTACGATCTCATACGGGACGCCATAGGCGGCAGACAATGTCTTTCCACCCAAATCCTTCGACTTCGAATCTAGTTATCTGTTGGAAAGCTTCAGCTTCTATCCACTTCGTGAAGTCGTCTGTCAAGACCAAGAGGAAGCATAGCTTCTGCCTTCCTCTTCCTGACGTTATGAGTGGTTCTACGATGTCCATGGACCACCTCATGAACGGGTACTGAGCGGATATTGAGGATAATTTTTCTGCAGGCTGATGTATAATCGGTGGATGCCTTTGGCATTTATCACATGAAGAGGAATAAACCTCGCAGTCAGCGATAATGGTGGGCCAGAAATAGCCATGTCTTTTGATTCGGATAGCTAGAGCTCTGCCCCCAGAGTGGTCTCCTCAGGAGCATGCGTGCATTTCTTTCATAAGATTGATAGCATCGAGGCCATGGACGCATTTTAGGTAAGGTCCGGAAATGCTTCGTTTATGGAGGGCTGACTCGATTATGCAGTATCTTGCGCTTAATGCTTTGAGTTTTCGGGCCTCCCACTTATTGAGGGGGAATCTTACCCTACAAGATGTACTGCATGATCGGTATTCTCCAATCCTCTCTCCCAATGATTTTGTCATGAAGAGATGACGGCGGGTCTTGTTCAGGTCCCTGTGTGTCGTGACCTGATGTGTCTTGTTCAGGTCCCTGAGTGTCGTGACCTGATGTCTTATTGCCCCCGGAGATATTGGTCGGATTAGGCTCGAAGGAGTCTGAATTCTGAGGAATATCTCCAGTTCTGGTGTTGTTCTCCGGAGTCTGGGTCGTTTCTTCGGATACGCTTTCAAAAGCAGAACGACTCCTGGTCCTGGCTGCGTGGACAGGTGAATCCGAGGTCTGGATCTTGCCCCCGAGGTATGCTTTTAAAGCTACGAATTCTGGTTTTTGGGAACCAGTACGTTGTAAGAACTTGGGTTGCTACCGTCTGGGGGTAGCTACCTTCCGTTTGCTCTTTCGGCTTGCTATCGATCTCAGCTTTGGTAGCTATGTCGATACTTGGCTTTTCGATTCCCTTTACGGGTATGATCCGTTTTACGAGGGGGTCTTATGTTGACGCTAAAGCAGCCAGCGCGTCTGCTGAGGAGTTCACTCCTCGTGGGATCCTCGTTAGTTCAAATCTGTTGAATTGCTTAGTGAGGTTCCGGAAAACTTCTAGGTATGCCCCCATTCTTTCGTCCCTTGTTTCATACTCGCCGTGGAACTGGCTAGCTACTAGCTGTGAATCACTATAAGCGTTCAGCTCTCGAATTCCGAGGCTTAGGGCGAGTTTTAATCCTGCAATTAATGCTTCGTATTCAGCCTCGTTATTAGAAGCGCTGAATCCGAGCCTGTAGGATTTTTTGGATGGTTTCTCCAGCTGAGGAGGTCAGCCTTAGACCGATGCCGGAACCTTGTCTTGGCGAGGCTCGTCAATGTACAGACTCCACTTCGGAGCTTCCGTTTCCAAGTCTAGTTGTTCGGAAGCTAGCTCGATTATGAAATCGGCAAGGACCTGAGCTTTTGCTGCTGCTCGAGGTCTATACTCGATATCGTATTCACTGAGCTCTATTGCTCATTTAGCAAATCGTCATGATTGGCTAGGGCTGTGCAAAATTGTTCGCAATGGTTGTGAAGTCATTACGACGATTGAGTGCGATTGGAAATAAGGTCGCAATTTTCTGGCAGCTGTTACGACAGCTAGAGCTAGTTTTTCCATAGTAGGGTATCTAGTTTCGGCGTCTATCAGACTCTTGCTGGTATAATAGACAGGTCTTTACTCGTTTTGCTCTTCTCGTACCAGCACACCACTAACTGCAGCGGTTGATACGCGAGGTACAGATACAGTGGTTCTCCCATACTGGTTTGGCCAAGATGGGAGGTTCGGAGAGGTAAGCTTTCAATTGCTTGAAGGCTTCCTCGCACTTCTCGTCCCATAAGAACTTCTTATTATTTTTTAGAAGTTTGTAGAATGGGAGGCACTTATCGGTGGACCTGGATATGAATCGATTTAATGCTGCGATTCGTCCAGTCAATCTCTGTACCTCTCTGGTTGTCTTAGGTGACGGCATTTCCAGAAAGGTAGCTATCTGTTTCGGGTTGGCTTCGATGCCTCTTTCGGTTACGAGGTAGCCGAGAAACTCGCTTGAAGGTACCCCGAAGGTGCACTTAGCAGGGTTGAGCTTCATATCGTATTTGTTGAGGATATCGAAGCATTCCCTTAGGTGGGAAATGTGGTTTTCTCCAATTGAGGATTTGACTAGCATATCATCAATATAGACCTCCATGGTTTTCCCGAGCTGGCCAGCGAACATTTATTCACTAGCCTTTGATAGGTAGCTCCTGCATTTTTTAAACCGAATGGCATGACCTTATAGCAATAGGTCCCTCATTCAGTTATGAATGCGGTTTTCTCTTGATCGTCGGGATCCATCATGATTTGATTGTACCCTGAAAAGGCATCCATGAAGGACAGGAGCTGGTGGCCAGCAGTGGCCTCGACCAAACGATCGATGTGAGGTAACGGGAAGCTGTCTTTGGGACAAGCTTTATTTAGGTCGGTGAAATCTACGCAGATTCTCCATTTCCCGTTCTTTCTTTTACAACTACTGGATTAGCTAGCCAGTCTGGGTAATGTACCTCACGAATGGACCCAGCTTTCGTAAGTCGGTCAACCTCGTCGTTAACAGCTTGAGCCTTTTCTAGGCCTAGCTTGCGACGCTTTGTTTGATCGGTTTGAAAGTGGGGTCTACATTAAGCTTGTGAGTAGTGACGTCGGCGTTTATACCCTTCATGTCACTGGTGGTCCATGCAAAGGTTCCGACGTTGCTTTTTAGAAAGTCGATGAGCTCCTTCTTAGTCTCGAGAGGTAGCTCGGATCCGATACTCACTTGCTTTTCAGGATTTGAGTCGTCGATACTAACTTGCTCGGTGAGGTTCTTAGGGGACCTCGAAATTATTCTGTTGTATCTCACGACCCTCCTGGATCTGTAATTGCTATTGGGGTGATTCTTTGAGAATTTCGAATCCTCCCAGGTAACAGATCCTGGAGATCTTTTGGTTACCATGCACGGTAGATATCCCTTCAGGTGTCGGGAATTTCACACATTGGTGATAAGTTGAAGCTACTGCTTTCATCTTATGGATCCAAGGTCTTCCTAGGATCGCGTGAAACGGGGAAGGTCTGTCGATGACTACGAAATTCATCATTTTCATGATTCCGCCAGCTATAATTGGGAGCTTAATAGTTCCCAATGAGGTAGCTGTTTCTCCGGAAAAGCCTATGAGGCTAGCTTTCTGGTCGATGATTTCGTACTCATCTATTTCCATCCCCTTTAGGGCGTTATAGAAAATGAGGTCGACGGAGCTCCCGGTGTCTACCATGAGCTTGGGTACTTCGTACCCTGCGATGTTCAAGGTGACGGGCATCGTCGTGAGGTCTGTCAAGGTTTGACGTCTCACTTTCCCAAAAGGAGATCTTAGTGTTCGACTCGGGGTTAGGAGGCTTGGATTGAGTGTTAGACACAGCCTTCCGTACATGAGTTTTAATAGAATTAACGGAGTCTTGACACATATCGGATCCTCCGAGGATGTAGTCTACCCTTGAGCTGGGGCTCGATTGAGGTAGCGGTTTGCTCAGGAGGCCTCAACTTGTAGGCTTTTTCCTTGGGGGAGCTTCCGAGGACCATGTCGACTCTTTTCTTAGGAGCTGGGGGTGGTGAATCGGTCTCTTTTTCAGGAGGCCTTTCTCATTCGGTGAGGTATCTCTGGGACCTCTTTTCTGGTAGGGCTGTGGTTTCTTGAGGTCAAGCCCTTTATTTCTCCGGCAGCAAATTTAACTGCCAGTTGTCGTTGGAGGTCCCAACATTCCTCGGTTGCGTGCCCTTTCCGATCATGGTAAGAGCAATGTTTGTTCTCATCATGTCCTTTTGACCAAGGGTTTTATTTGCTGCGGCGACAGGTTTTCCTTCCTTATCTTCCTCGATTGCATAGGAGTGTTCCCCCTGGGTCTGATTATTTCGAGAGTTCCCCTTTTTATGAGGTCCTCTTGCTTCCGAGGTTTCGTTTTTCGAATGACTCTGGGATTTTTGTGGAGTTTATCCAGTGCAGCTGTTTTTCCTCTTCCAGGTTAACATATCTGGAGGCTCTATGAAGAGCATCGTCGATAGTTGGGGAGGATTGAGCGTTAGCTCCGACCAAAGTTCTGATTTATACCAGAGACCTCTCCTGAGAGCCTCGATGGCAACTAGATCATTGGATTCGAGAGCTTAGTTCTCACTGCTCTGAATTTTTCGATGTAGGCTCGTAGCGAGTCTCCCACTCCTTGGTTAATTTTCCAGAGGTCAGCCTCGGATGCTTGCTTTAGGATGTGAGTCGAGTATTGCTTCATGAAGGCATTACTTAACTGGTCGAAACTGTCTATCGAATTTGGTTCAAGACCAGAGAACCATTCGAGGGCTGTTCCGACAAGGTTTCGGCGAATGTCCTGCAGTAACCTGCATCGCATTCTTCTTTCGTGAAGTGAGCCTTCACGATAGCTAGCCGGAAGGCTCTTAGGTAGGCCTTCGGGTCTGAGGTCCCGTTGTATTCGGGATCTTAATTTTTCGGGTATCTCTTATGTAAGAGCTGGCAATTCTGTCAGTGAATGGAGTTCCACAGGTCTCCTCGATCAAGCTCTCGATTTCGGGAGCTGAGCTCGTTGCCTTGTGGACTTGAGCACCCAGTTTTTGGAGAGCTGCGTGAGTCCGCTCCATATATCTACGAATAGCCTCAGGTCCCTCTAGAGGAAGGACAGTCGGGTCATCGTTAGGTACCTGACGAACATGTACCTGGCGAACAGGTCCCTGATGGAATCGTGTTCGATCATTTTTCCAAGTGCTCGGTGGGCTGATTTGCTCACTGGCTATTGGGTTATTTTGACGAGTTAGGTTAGTGGGGCGAGCTGTAGGATCAGCATCCGTCCTTTGATGTTCCCGGATTCGTGTTTAGGTTTCTGGCCCGAAACACCGGAGCTGACGTTCTGCCCCCGGACGGTCGGATACTCCTTCTCCTGACCTAAGAATAGGTGGTGGAGGAGGTAAGCGAGCGCTCTGACCAGTAACCTGATCGGGAATAGAGCTAGTCGATGCTATGTTGCTTCCCATAGCACTGGTGAGGGGTGGACTGAACACGGGAGCTGTCCTAGCATGAGGCGTTTGGAAAGCTGGTCCCTGTTCTCCCGATCCAGTGTTATCAAGGGAAAAGTCGAGACGTCCTCGAGGGAACGAGGGGTCAGTTATTCGATCTCGGAAGGTCACTCCCGAGCCCTGACGTTGCGGTGGTTGGGTTGTTGCGGTTAGAGATCTAGTGACCTCTTCGAATCGTTGCTGCCGAGCGGCTAGCTGTTGCATTGTACGCTCACCTTCTTGAGCTTTTTCTACCAGCTGCATCATCATGCGACGGATCTCAGAGAGCTGAGCCTCCGTCTGGTTCGGAGCAGGTTGGTGCTGAGGGGTAACGAGGGCTGGGAGCCCTGGATCGATCCCACTGGAGGTTCTCGTGTTGGCTGCTCCAGCACTGTTCATCGAGATACTGTTCATCGAGATACTGTTCATCGAGATACTGTTCTTCCAGTACTGTTCATCTGATACTGTTCATCGGGATACTGTTCATCGAGATACTGTTCATCCGAGATACTGTTCACCGAGATACTGTTCATCGAGATACTGTTCTTCCAGTACTGTTCATCCGATACTGTTCATCCAGTACTGTTCATCCGAGTACTGTTCATCGGGATACTGTTCATCGGTTTAGATGAATTTGTTGTCTGATCGACTGGATTCATCCTTAAGTTGGAGTAAGGGATTCCATTGTTTCTTCCCCACAGACGGCGCCAATTGTGAGGGATTAAACTCACCTCCTGATTTTAGGTCAGGTTAAGTTTAGGAAAGGATTAGGGAAAGATAATCGTGGGCTGAATCCCGTAAGAACTTAAAAGAATGAATGAATGATTTTATTGATGATTTTGGTAAAGAAATGTTTACAAAAGATGTTTATGATGATTACAAAAAAGAATTTAATTGATTGAAGCTTGTGTGTGAAAATTGGGTTACGATCCCCTTTTCTTGATTGACTTTCTCTTTAAATAGCCTCAGGCTCCGTCGTTGCTACCAACAGGTTCCCGAGATCCTCTCCGTGATTTGAGGGATTTGTAACAGCTTCCCTTTGACCGGGTCCTGCGCCTATTTATTTGTCCACGAGCTACCTCTTTGACCGGGTCCTGCGCCTGTTTACTTGTCAACGAGCTGCCTCTTTTCCTTGACCTCTCTGATGAACATCTCCAGCTCACAGCCTCCGGATCTGACTTAGCTGTTTTTGAAGATTGAATTCATGATGGGCCTTTCGCGGCCCGTTATCATTTCTTATTGTCTATCACTAGCTAGGGGGTCATATTTGGGCCCAACA
>NC_079515.1:19529306-19578523 GCF_000801105.2 Raphanus sativus
GTCGTGAGGTCTGTCAAGGTTTGACGTCTCACTTTTCCCAAAGGAGATCTTAGTGTTCGACTCTGGGGTTAGGAGGCTTGGATTGAGTGTTAGACACAGCCTTCCGTACATGAGTTTTAATAGAATTAACGGAGTCTTGACACATATCGGATCCTCCGAGGATTGTAGTCTACCCTTCAGCTGGGGCTCGATTGAGGTAGCGGTTTACTCAGGAGGGCCTCAACTTGTAGGCTTTTTCCTTGGGGGAGCTTCCCCGAGACCATGTCGACTCTTTTTCTTAGGGCGGGGGGTGGGTGAATCGGTCTCTTTTTCAGGAGGCCTTTCTCATTTCGGTGAGGTACTCTGGGACCTCTTTTCTGGTAGGGCTGTGGTTTCTTGAGGTCTAAGCCCTTTATTTCTCCGGCAGCAAATTTAACTGCCAGTTGTCGTTGGGGGTCCCAACATTCCTCGGTGGTGTGCCCTTTCCGATCATGGTAAGAGCAATGTTTGTTCTCATCATGTCCTTTTGACCAAGGGGTTTTATTTGCTGCGGCGGAAGGTTTTCCTTCTTATCTTCCTCGATTGCATAGGAGTGTTCCCCCTGGGTTTGATTATTTCGAGAGTTCCCTTTTATTGAGGTCCTCTTGCTTCCGAGGTTTCGTTTTTCGAATGACTCTGGGATTTTTGTGGGAGTTTATTCAGTGCAGCTGTTTCCTCTTCCAGGTTAACATATCTGGAGGCTCTATGAAGAGCATCGTCGATAGTTGGGGGAGATTGAGCGTTAGCTCCGCAAAGTTCTGATTTATACTTAGAGACCTCTCCTGGGAGCCTCGATGGCAACTAGATCATTGGATTCGAGAGCTTAGTTCTCACTGCTCTTATTTTTTCGATGTAGGCTCGTAGCGAGTCTCCCACTCCTTGTTTAATTTTCCAGAGGTCAGCCTCGGGATGCTTGCTTTTAGGATGTGAGTCGAGTATTGCTTCATGAAGGCATTACTTAACTGGTCGAAACTGTTCTATCGAATTTGGTTCAAGACCAGAGAACCATTCGAGGGCTGTTCCGATAAGGTTTTCGGCGAATTTCCTGCAGTAACCTGCATCGCATTCTTCTTTCGTGAAGTGAGCCTTCACGATAGCTAGTCGGAAGGCTCTTAGGTAGGCCTTCGGGTCCGAGGTCCCGTTGTATTCGGGGATCTTAATTTTTCGGGTATCTCTTACGTAAGAGCTGGCAATTCTGTCAGTGAATGGAGTTCCACAGGTATCTCTCAATCAAGCTCTCGATTTCTTGCCTTGTGGACTTGAGCACCCAGTTTTTGGAGAGCTGTGAGTCCGCTCCATTATATCTACGAATAGCCTCAGGTCCCTCTAGAGGGAATGACAGTCGGGTCATCGTAGGTACCTGACGAACATGTACCTGGCGAACAGGTCCCTGATGGAATCGTGTTCGATCATTTTTCCAAGTGCTCGGTGGGCTGATTTGCTCACTGGCTATTGGGTTATTTTGACGAGTTAGGTTAGTGAGGCGAGCTGTAGGATCAGCATCCGTCCTTTGATGTTCTCCCGGATTTCGTGTTTAGGTTTCTGGCCCGAAACATCGGAGCTGACATTCTGCCCCTGACGGGTTGGATACTCCTTCTCCTGACCTAAGAATAGGTGGTGGAGGAGGTAAGCGAGCGCTCTGACCAGTAACCTGATCGGGAATAGAGCTAGTCGATGCTATGTTGCTTCCCATAGCACTGGTGAGGGGTGGACTGAGCACGGGAGCTGTCCTAGCATGAGGCGTTTGGAAAGCTGGTCCATGTTCTCCCGATCCCAGTATTATCAAGGGAAAAGTCGAGACGTCCTCGGGAATGAGGGGTCAGTTATTCGATCTCGGAAGGTCACTCCCGAGCCCTGACGTTGCGGTGGTTGGGTTGTTGCGGTTAGAGATCTAGTGACCTCTTCGAATCGTTGCTGTGCCGAGCGGCTAGCTGTTGCATTTGTACGCTCACCTTCTTGAGCTTTTTCTACCAGCTGCATCATCATGCGACGGATCTCAGAGAGCTGAGCCTCCGTCTGGTTCGGAGCAGGTTGGTGCTGAGGGGTAACGAGGGCTGGGAGCCCTGGATCGATCCCACTAGAGGTTCTCGTGTTGGCTGCTCCAGCACTGTTCATCGAGATACTGTTCATCGAGATACTGTTCATCGAGATACTGTTCTTCCAGTACTGTTCATCCGAGTACTGTTCATCGGGATACTGTTCATCGAGATACTGTTCATCGAGATACTGTTCACCGAGATACTGTTCATCGAGATACTGTTCTTCCAGTACTGTTCATCCGAGTACTGTTCATCAAGTACTGTTCATCCGAGTACTGTTCATCGGGATACTGTTCATCGGTTAGATGAATTTGTTGTCTGATCGACTGGATTCATCCTTAAGTTGGAGTAAGGGATTCGATTGTTTCTTCCCCACAGACGGCGCCAATTGTGAGGGATTAAACTCACCTCCTGATTTTAGGTCAGGTTATAGTTTAGGAAAGGATTAGGGAAAGATAATCGTGGGCTGAATCCCGTAAGAACTTAAAAGATGAATGAATGATTTTATTGATGATTTTTGGGTAAAGAATATGTTTACAAAGATGTTTATAACGTTTACAAAGAAAGAATTAATTGATTGAGAGCTTGTGTGTGAATGGGTTACGATCCCCTTTTCTTGATTGACTTCCTCTTTAAATAGCCTCAGGCTCCGTCGGTTGCTACCAACAGGTTCCCGAGATCCTCTCCGTGATTTGAGGGATTTGTAACAGCTTCCCTTTGACCGGGTCCTGCGCCTATTTATTTGTCCACGAGCTACCTCTTTGACCGGGTCCTGCGCCTGTTTACTTGTCAACGAGCTGCCTCTTTTCCTTGACCTCTCTGATGAACATCTCCAGCTCACAGCCTCCGGATCTGACTTAGCTGTTTTTGAAGATTGAATTCATGATGGGCCTTTCGCGGTCCGTTATCATTTCTTATTGTCTATCACTAGCTAGGGGGTCATATTTGGGCCCAACAAACACTGCCTAATAGAAGGAGAGGCACACAAGAAATTGTTGCATCTGTTTTGGCCCAAGATTATCCCGGCAGTTTTGACACACCACGTCCCAAAGCTTTGATGGACTTGGTTCATCGCAGGGTTGTTGTGCAAGTGTCATATACAACAGCATATAGAAGAAAAAGACTAGCTGCTAATAAAGTGCGCGGAACTCCTGAAGAGAGTTATTCTTTATTATATTGTTATATGCACGTGCTGGAGCAGGTGAATCCTGACACAATAACTCGTGTGGTTGTGGATGAGGGCAAAAAATTTAAGTATCTGTTTTGGGCTTTGGGAGCTAGCATAGAAGGATTCCGCGCGATGAGAAAAGTTCTCGTTGTGGATGCAACACACCTGAAGACTGTTTATGGTGGAGTGTTATTTATTGCAACTGCTCAAGATCCCAATCATCACCACTACCCAATTGCGTTTGGTGTTGCAGATGGTGAGAAATATGAGAGTTGCCTATGGTTTATGGAACAGTTGAAATCTCTAATCCACTGATGTCCCTGGATTGGTGTTTCTTTCGGACAGAAACAAAGGGTTGATCAAGGCAGTGCGTCTAGTGTTCCCTCAGGCGGCTCATGAGTATTGTATATGGCATTTGTCTCAGAATGTTAAAGGCTACGTCCGTAACAGCAAAGACACGTGTGCATTTAAGTTTATGGAGTGCGCACACGCTTATACAGAGGCAGAGTTCTTGGCCCTTTATGACACTTTTTGCATGAGGTATCCTAGTGCAGCGGAGTATCTTAAAAAAAGTTGTGAACAAAAGAAATGGGCAAGATGTTACTTTGAAGGAGTTAGGTACAATGTTGACACCACCAATTCAGCAGAATCTTTTAACGGTGTTATTAAAGACGCAAGAAAGTTGACTTTACTTCCAATGTTTGATTTTATCATTGGAAAAATAGCTGAATGGTTTAACAAGCACAGGAAGGAGGCAGCTGAACAACCTCCCGCTTTAAAGCTTGTGCCTATTGTGGAGGAAGAAATGTCTAAAAGATGTATTGATGCAGGGGTTCTTACGGTTGACGAGTTAAACAGCTTCCATCTCGAGTACAGTGTGCATGGTAGTGATGGGAAGCGTTATACTGTGGACATGGCTATGAAAACGTGCACTTGTGAGCAATTTGATAAAGACAAATATCCATGTGTAAGAGCTTTCCCTGGTGGAGTCTGGCAAACGCTCTTCCTGGCCTGTGTTTTAGTCCTACCACGTGGTTTTATAGGAGTAACCTCGAGTGGTGTAGGAGCTTTCTCAGGTGGTGTAAGAGTTTTTTCGGTTGGTGTAAGAGCTTCTCCTTCTTCTTCTACAGCTTTTTCTTCTGATTTTTCCTCATCTTTTTCCTCTGTTTTATCCTCAGCTTCTTTCTCAGCTTCTGCTTCTTTCTCAACTTCTGCTTCTTTCTTAGCTTCTACTTCTTTCTCAGCATCCTCCTCAGCTTCTTCCTCATTTTTTTCCTCATCTTTTTCTTCTGTTTTATCCTCAGCTTCTACTTCTTTCTCAGCATCCTCCTCAGCTTCTTCCTCATTTTTTTCCTCATCTTTTTCCTCTGTTTTATCCTCAGCTTCTGCTTCTTTCTCAGCGTTTTCCTCAGCTTCTTTCTCAGCCTCAATTTCTGCCAATTCTCTTATATCTTGCTCTTCAACACTTCTGAAAAATGCTTCCGCCGATACTCTCGATCTCTCCACAATCCTCTCCAACTCAGAATCTTCGTCACTGTCTTCCTCTTCATGATCTTCCTGCTCTTTCTGCTCTCCCTCACTGTCTTTTTCTTCCTGCTCTTTCTGCTCTTCCTCTTCCTCACCTTTATCACTGTGTTGCTCTTCCACTGCAACCTTCTTCTTCTTGCTCCTCTTTCTCTTGTTCTTCTTCTTCTTTTCCTCACCCTTCTCACTGTTTTCCTTGTCCTCCTTGTCCTCCTGACCCTGCTCATTCTGATCTCTACCATAATCAAAATCAAAATCATTCCACTGTCTAAACTCCACATCCTCATAACCCTTTTCTTCTTCTATAGAAGCCAGCCTCTTTTCTATCTTCTTATACTTGGCTTTCAGAACTCGTTGGGACTTTTCAAGTTCATCCAACGTCCAATACATAGCCTCCAGCTTTGTATCTACTGTCAAATTAATTCCAGAAAATCCTTCTTCCATGACTTTCACCATCCTCTCTTCCAAACCTTTCAAGATCGACTCCATGCCAACATTAGAAGAAGAACCTGCTTCAATCATCACTTTTTCTTTGTCCTTCTTCTTTGCAAACACTCGTGCAGCAATATCTGACTCATACAACTCTTTCCACCAAATCTTCTTCTGCTTCACATTAAGCCAGTGATTCCACCTATCACTTGTGCTGCCCTCACGGTGATACTCTGGCTCCGGATCAATGATACGAGCTAGCAAAGTTTGCTCATCCACAGTTGGAACCAACACACTGTGAATAGTCTGAAAACAAAAAAAAAACATTCAGAAATTTCAGTTTCAATATTCTGCTATTTTCTACTATATATGATATAATGGTATACCTTTGTGTTTCCAAACGCATCATATATATCTTCCAAAGGATAACCCTTCATGCTATTATGAATAAACCGGCTCTTGCACATCCTAGGACAATCTCCACTGGCGCCAGGTGAAGAGATTCTGAATTTTTTCCCTAGCTTAGGAATACACTCAAAAGCCAAAACCTACATAAATGAAGTGTTACTGTGTCATATTGCGGTTATGAATAACAAAAAAAAATTAAATAAATTGTATGCTTTACCTCTAACGGAATTATGAATCCATTAAAGCTGGTTGCAGTGGTCACTTCACCATCCAGACGCTTCATCACATGCTTCAACTCCTTTATTGCTTCCTCAAATGTTAGACGACCCCATGGAAAGTCTATGCAGTCATCCAAATTTTCCACTATCCTCAAGATGAACGGGTCTAATGGTCCGGAATCCTTCCCTCCTCTGATAACCCGACCAAAGAAGAACAAGACAGCCATCTTCAATCTATCAATACATGGTTGCTTCATAGACCGCAGCTTCTGCTCCACATCTAATATGGTGATCCTCTTCTTACCAAAGTAATACTCCACAAACTTAGTACTGCCGAGCTCCAAATACCTCCTCGGATACTCATGGCAGTCCAAGCCAGAGATGAGGGCATGCTCCCTCATAGAATATCGGATGGGCACACCATTCACCCCAAACCATGCAGCATCTTCTCCTTCAATTTTAATGGTGCGCAGGAGTAACATCCACATTCCTTGGAGCTTCCGGAATTCTTCATCAGGCATGTGGAAGAAATGACAAAACTGTGGATGGCTTGTGAACCAGTCGACTTCTTCTTTTAACCCCTTAATCAGGTCGATTGTGTCCTTCAATTTACACTTCGACTGAATCTTGCAAGTCTTCGGGTACTTTGTGCTCTTGAAGTACAATTCAAGCGGCTGCGATGGTTGGCTTTCCTGCAGTCAAAATATATAATGTATTAGTCATTTTTTACTCTAATAAGACTAGTAAAATAATTGCACAAATTACCTTAGAGGACACAGCAGCAGACATGTCTTCGCTTTCAGTATCAAGTGAGAACGAAGCTACATTCGTATCTCTCATTGGTGCACTCTCTTGCTGGACTCGAGGACTCTCTTCTTCGACTGCATCATCTCCTACGGATTCATTCCCATAAGACACCGCTTTTCTAGCTCTAGTTCTACTAGAGACTCCACCTCTAGTAGCTGGACGACTCCTTTTCTGGCCTCTCTGATACACAACATTGACATTTAATTATTAACAACATTTGGCGTTAAACTCCTAATTAAACCAAACCAAGCAATCACAATTTATTACTAAAACCAAAAGAATATTGTACCTTAGAGGGGTGTTCAGGCAGATCATCACTAGTGTTTTCTTCTGATAGCACCTCAACAGCAGGACCATCGGATTTTTGAGCTCTTGAGCTTCTCCCACTTTTCGTTTTTCCTCCTCTACCAGCCATTAGCTATTTCCTGTTAACATCCACGAAAAAACAACAACAACAACACACATTTAGTCACAACCCAGAGTTATTACTTTGCATAATCTCCAACAATATTCATTTACTCAAAAATCCAGTAAGAATAAATTCTCAAAAATAGCTATTTTTATCAAAACCCAGTCACAACAACAAAACATATTCACTCAATAAATCACAAAATCTCTTTCAGTTTACATTTATCTGAGAGTCAATAAATCACCAACTCTACACAAAAATCGCAACTTTTTCTATGTTTCAGTTCTAACTTATCCAAATCAATTGTAGTATTTCACTATTTTTTTCCAAATTTCAAACCACAATCTCGCTTACTAAGACACTACTTTCATTTCTTCTACAACTTACAAATTATCCCCAAATTTATTTTTCAATTCTACTAACAAAGTTGGAGATTAATCAAAGGGAAATTAATCACTTACCAGAAGAAAGAAAATGGAGACTCGATTTAGTGGAGAAGGAAGAAGAAACGAAGCAGTTTTAGAGACAAAGACAAAGAGAGATGATGGGAACCGAGATGATGAGACAGAGACAAAGAAAAAGAGAGAATTAAGATTGATGGGTTATCGATTTCGATAGAGGACCAAGGATGAACGAACAAAGGGGACTCGACGAAGGCTAGGGTTTCAGAAGGAGAACAGAAGGGGATCAGATCGATGAGGACGACGAGGGGAGGACATCGCTCTTTTGTGGGAAATGGACCCGAAATCGAAATGTCTGAGGGAGAGAGAAGAGAGAAACGCGGCGTTTTAGTTTAGTAATTGAGTTGTACCCAATTGAGTCTGGGTGGGTCGGGTTTTTGTGGTTGGGTCATGTAATTATCAGATTTTTAAAGGGTTAGACATGTATTTAGAGCATTTTCGTATTTAAATTTAAATAGAAAAGAAATTATATTTTATTGGTGGGAGATCTGAGCATTTTTTGTGAGTCAAAGGGGCATTTGGTGTTAAAGTCCTTAATTTATTTTCGCCCCATATTTTTCTGTACAACTTTAAAAAAAAAACAAAAAAACTTCCAATATACATTTTACGGTTTTTGTACTATCTTTAACAGACACCATTGTGCGATGGTGGATCTCTTTCCTTTTTTTTGGTTTCAGTAGGTCTGACATATTATTCAGATTTCAAAATTTTATTTAAAGAAACACCGCTAACATAATATGTTAATCAACGCTAAACACACAGAAAGATGGAACAAAATGGCTTCATTTCGTCACGAACATCCACCACCTATACACTGCATATCCGTACACCGTTACGTATACGACCATCCGCATAGGGTACACTCTAAACCTGCTTCAAAATTTATAGATAATATCATATATAACAAATTAGACTAATAACTATAAATATCACATGAATATATTGAACTTAATAAATGCAGAAATATGAATTGCTCATAGACCTAATTCATAGTACACACATTACAAATGGAACCTAACCTTGTATGTTATTGGTATATGTTTACATAGATTTATATCCTTATGGGGGCGGGGGAGGTTCTGAGGAAAAATATAAACAGAAACTTGGATCTAGAAAATATATCTTTTTGTCAACAGTATACATTAGACGGATTTGAATTTGGATGGTACACACAAACAACACAAACACAACCTTTTTTGGTTATCTGGATCTAACAACTTTAACACATATACGCAACAACTAGTGTAAATATTCTAATAAGATTATAAGTAAACCTTGAAGATTGTGATTTGCGGGAGAGAGCAGCTGCTCTTTCCTCGGCCGTAACAGGGTAGGTCCACCGGGAGAAACTCCGATCAAAGAAGTCCCAGTCAGGTAAGACTATGCCAGCGATCAGAGAAACACCGATTGCATAGGTAACAACCGTCTTCTTTAAAGACTGTGTCCATAACCATACCAACACCATCACCAATGCAAGACCTACCATTGACGATCTCAAAGCTGCTTCGTTTGTCATGTTAAAGAAAACTTAAAAGAAAATTATCTTATTATAGGTTCTTTATTAGAAGCGAAAGAAAAGGATGGTAACAGAGAAACATGGAAAGAAGGTTCACAGATTATGTAGGAGTCATTTATATGTTTATGTGTTAGATTAAATGTATGTATTTTATATCGGGAAAATGCGTCGCAATCAATTCAATTGAATGCAGCCATAAATGTTGTAAATTCCCAACTGTATTTTTGGATCCAATTTGTGTTGAGAATCAATTTGATCTTTTTTTTATTGTATCACTGGAAAAAGAAAAGTGTGTATAATGAAGTATTATGTTATTTCACAGATATATACTCCATCAGTCTATTTGTTCTTAAAATATTGATATTTTTAGCTTCCTCATGAAAAATGATTGCCTAGATATTTTCTGCATTTTATAAAAATTAATATTAATAAATTATAAATTTCAGAAGCATTGATTGAAGATTACTGAATTGATTGAATTTTTAGTTCATGGATATCGAAAATTGTTTGGTGGAGGACAATAATGCAAATCTAGTCTTCCGTTTCAGTTTAATTGTCGTTGAAGAGTAAAATTTTCATTTGAAAATAATTGTCTTTTTACAATTTCAATCTAAAATATATTAACTATATTCTTCAATTTATTTTTTAATGGTTTAAAATAGGAATAAATGTATCGATAATGATATTTTTATTATGCAAAATTAAATATTTTTCAATCTGTGTACATAAACCTAAAATGATAAATAAAATAAAATGGAAGGGAGTATTAGTTGTTTGTTAATTTGTGACAAATTTTAAAAAATTGTATTATAAAAATAAAATGAATTCTTTTAGTTAAAAATGCAAATTTTTAAAATTGCATAATTTATAGTTTTTTTTTTGCCGATTACACGCTTGATAATAAAGTGGTTGGAGACTCAGCATACCGAGTTGGTTGGTTATGGGTGATATATTGCATGTAGACAATGGCGGATCCTAGATTCATTTTAACATGCGTCAAACATCTAATAAAAAAAAATTAAATAATGTTCGGTATCAGAGGGGATCAAGTTTTAGAAGAGGAGGGGGGATGAGTGTAACTTTTAAAGACTTGAAAATTTTAAAGATTGGTTTTGAGTTCCGGCCACTAGGAAGTTAATATTTTGGCAACGCGAAGATAGGAGATCGACAAGTGGCAACATGTGACTAATCTGGACCATTTATGTGGGACAAGAATATCCCTGTATAATTAAAAAAAATAAAGATTCTAATGTTATTGGTTTAGAGATTCTTAAAGTCTTAATCAAATCTTTTCCTATTGGTGTGATGATTTTATAATCAATACAATTAAAACAGCAGCCTTTTCCCCTTAGTTTTTTGAAATATTCACAGAAGTGCCACTGACATTTAATTTTAATTAAAATTTGTGGAAATTAATTATAACAACCTAATAATTAACTGATAAAAAATAGGAAAATTATGGAACCTACCTTATTTACCATCGAAAATATATGGTAAGCAAAACATATCAAATTCAACGTTTTGTAATATGTTAAATTTTGTGTTTAATGTCCACCTCACAATACATTATATCAAATATTCTCGATATGTAATCCTAATTACATGAATAATTGAATACATATTTCTATGAATATAATAATATTTCTATTATTGTAGACTTATTTGATATAATATTTACCAAACATTTAAAATGATTTTAATTTATTATTATGTTCTAAGTAATAATATTTTCCAAATAAAAAAAAACAAAATCAACACCAAATTAATATTTATAAATATCTGAAGAGTTCCTATATATTGGGGACAGAAAAAAAACTAAAATCAAATCAGAGCGAAATTAGAAACCGAATTCCAAATATTCAAAATACAGTTTATATACTTTAAATATTAATTATTTTAATTTTAAAATAATCAAGTATTTTAAAACTACTACCTATAAACCGAACTATCCAAAAATGGATTATCCTACTATTTGTATCCAAATATTTAAAATTATTTTAATTTTATGCTATAATAGAATCACCTGAATTATCTGTTATTTTATCTAAAAATTCAAAAATATCATTTAACCCCAATTACTCTAAATTTTCTTTAAAAAAAAAGAATTGGACCATGGTTGAATTGAACTCGAAATTTTAACGGGTTCCTAACATTGTTATCCAAACCAAACCAGAAATCAAATCCAAATTCATAAATAATCGAACGGTTCCCGAAAAATGAAAACCATATTTTTATGTTTTGGTAACAATTATATTTTTCTAAAGATATTTTTCTGCAATAATTTTAAAAAGGAATATTAGATATAGAAATTTTGTATCAAAAAGATTTTACTAATTTATCACATAAACGAATAAAAATATATCCACTTTATATGTTTAGAAATTTTTTATGGACAATATAATTGGTAAATCTAAGTAACAAAAAACATATTCGTGTAATTGAACTTGATCACGTGACAGTTTATATAATCAAAATAAAAGATATACCAATCTATTTATAGAAAAAACAACAACAAAAAATCTATCCGCGTTTTTAAACGCGGGTCAAAAATCTAGTTCTCCTTAAATCCTTAGTTATTGGTGTAGTGATTTTGTAATCCATAGAAAAAAATTTAGTTATTTAAAAATGAGTATTTCTAAACTTTCCAATTATACTAAACTCTTGTGTTATTGAAACAATGATTCATTACATTTTAACTCATCAATCATTACTTTCTAGATACTAGAATTATAGAAAATATTCTCAAAAGTTTGGATAAAAAATTATTAAAAAAAAGAATACTCGCTATTTTTCAAATAAATAAGTCTCACTGATATTTTCAGTTTCTTCTAAAACAAGAAAAGTGTTATGCTATTAACATATATCTATTATGTCAATAAAAATATATAAAATCAAAAATTTATAAGAAACAAATTGATGATGACACTATAACAGATCTAAAATGAAAAAGCCTGGATTTTTTCATATACATATAGTTTGTCTTTCAAAAAGTTAAACTATATCATTTTTATTGATATATCTCAATAAGTTAGAATATACCTTCGAATACATGATTCACATACTAATTATATGGAAATTTTCTAGAAAGAATGTTCTTACATAATTATGGTACACAAAAAATAATAAAAATTTGATATGACTATGAAAATCTTTGACAATCTACAAAAGTTGTATAGATTCTATAAATATAGATTGCATATATATATTTGTTAAAGTCGTTGTAGGCAGTCAGAAAAATGATATTAGTGAAGTTTTTGTTGTCCACTAGTATCATCTTTACCAACCAATTTGATAAAGTGCGAGACACAACCATGACGTTATGGTGAGGAGTCGTGACTTTTCCACGCTCCTTTGCTGTGAAGCATATTTCGTCGGTTCTGAGGAACATGAATTTTGGGTTCCCTGTTTCATGGACATACTTGGTATTTTTGGTGCTTTTATTGGCACATGCATGCATGATGTCGATTATTTCAGAGCAACAAATATTAGGTTGATTACTATATCGTGTCGAGGTGATGAGGCATGAATAGTTCTTACGTCGATTATTTCAGAGCAACAAATATTAGGTTGATTACTATATCGTGTCGAGGTGATGAGGCATGAATAGTTCTTACCTGTTGGTTTTTCTCCTCCTTGTTGTTACGGAGAATATTGACTTTGTTGGAAATCAATTTCCGGAATTATCATTTCTTTAGTAACTCGTTGACTTTTATCTGCATTGTGATGTAATCTTTTGTTTTGTGGATGTGGTCATTGTGAAATTTGCACCACAAGCTCAGGTTCCAGAACATTTATGGTGCTTTCATCTTTTAAGGTCACTTCATATGTAGGTCCATCAGGCTCAGAACGTTGTTTAGTTCCAGGTTCAAAATGAAAAGATTAAAGATGTCTGGGCATGTTGATACTGTCAGTCCTTCGGCTTTCTCTATAGGCTGATTGTTGTATCTACCATGCATAGCAGCTTTACAATCGCAATATTGACACACTTACTGCATACATGGGCGTGAATTGGACTTGGGCTGGCTGTCCAAATACTCGAAGATCTACATCAAGGTTTGGAATTTTTCTGGGTTCAACTTTGGTGTATTGGTCTTCAAAAAGACAACCAAAGGTTTCATGATCGAGCTATAAAGCCGGGTACAAAGGAGCCATCAACACAGCTTCAGAACTCAGTTGGATAAGAAAATTAATGCTAGAGCTTCATTTCAAGATCACCAAAACCTAAATTGTTTACTGCGATAACATTGTATCAGTGTACCTATCGTAAAACCCAGTCAAACATCAGAGGACTTGGCATATGGAGCTTGACATACACTTTGTCACAGAGAACGTAGCTATTGGTGAACTAAAGGTGTTACACATTCTGACATCCTTCCAATATTCAAACATATTCAAAAGAAGCCTACCAATGACACTCTTTGAAGAATCTCAAATCAGTCTCAACATCTTACCCTATGACGCTTCAATTGTGGGAGGGTGAAAAACTATAGAAGAATATTCCTAATTCTGTTGTATTTGATTTGTTTAGATCACAACTGTATATTCAAGATATCTGTAACTGACATGGCTTTATATAGCCTCACTAATACAACGATTCCTTGAAGGAAAATTCATCTGATAACATTCTCCACAAGCTCCAATCAATAAAGCATCTAAGTGAATCCAAACTCTCCCAATTTCATGGTTCTCTATGCTCTTGCTTTTGATACTGAATCCATTTTTCCTAGAGCCTTACATGACCTCTGCTCTTATTCTCATTAGGATTAGATATGCTTAATTTCTCTGGACCCTTACTCGTTGTACATATGGAAGTTGGAGTCGAGGACTGCCAGCATATCGAGTTTGAATATGGATCTTGAGATCAGAATCTTGTTCTTGTGGAAGAAGAGGATCACCGTTATTTCAACCAGAAAGAAATCACAGAATCAAGGAGAAGACATCTTGATGTTTAGAATAGAGACATGAGAGTTTTAAGAAATTTGTAAAAGCCTTTTTCTTAAACTTTTTTGTATGACATTGGTTGGAGACTGGGAGTGATGGAGTTAAACAATGTAAGTTTGTTATGTACTGTTGTTTGGTTTGTTTGGATTCATAATTCATGTGACTGCTATTCTCTTCTTCGTTTATGTGTTTCCTGTACTTGTAGTAGTGGAAACTGTGTTAAAAGATATATGTTTAGATACAAAACATAACCAAAGTTACTACACTAATCTGCTATTAAGCGCAAACCTTGGGTCTAGAAAACATGACAAAATGAATAATGACACCTAGCAGTTGGATATTCTGCAATAGGACAATTTTCACGAGAACTTCCGAACCAATCAAGCCTAATGTTACTACTTTGCAATGCAAGAAACAAAAACACATACATGAATCCAATTTTCGCATAGATCCCTTCAGAGAGTGAGACATAACATAGTTGTATCTCTGCAACCTTTCTCTTTTGTACATAAACACGAAGTCTCCAAACACAAACAAATGGGTAGATGAAGAACAAGAAATTAATTTCATTTTTAAAAAAGAATTGTAAAGAAAATTGCATAACACGTTTTAGAAAAGTAAAAGAATTCCATATATTCTTAGAATATTTTGTTTTGTAACTGAACTTGTCATATTTTTGTAAATATGATTATTCTTATCCATAGAATCTAGCTACTATACATACATGTAATCCATAGGCAGATTCAACAATATGTAAACTTTTGAGCTGTCATTAGATTTCGTATTCGTAGAATTTTCATTGCAAGAAACATTACGAGGAAATAGCTGACTAGCAAATTTACATCTGTTAAACATGCACTTTACGAGGAATATAGAATTTCATGGAGTTTAGTCGTAAACTAACGAAAAAATACTTTGATCGTAAAACTGAAGTTAATTTACGAGGAATTTATTTTAATTGCAAAGTAGTAGTAAAATTAGCTTCTATTTTACAACTTAATGTTTTACGTCTCTATAATAATGAACTTCGAGGGTTATTGAAGCTGGAATGCGTCTTTTTAAAATGTGAATAGTTCGACTCCGTCGTCAACATAGGTGTTCGATTTAACAAATTCGGTGTTGTTCATGTCAATTTTGGACGAAGATACAACAAATTTGAGTCTTTCATATTAGCTTCGCAAGCAGACCAAGTTAGTTTCATTCCATACACTCAGTTAAAAGACTCTGGAATAAATTGGCTATTAGTTATAAAAATTACACCTCGTGGACAAATAATCGATGGAGAAGAACCACCTTTGCAAAAAGAACACATCAATGAAATCGAGGAACTTGAACAACAAACTGATGACATCCTTCTCATTGATCGCATAATTGTGAATACGAAGATCTTCCTGATGATACTACGGACGAAGTTGTTGAAGACGAGTTTGAGGAATGTGATGATGTTTGTAGTGATGACTTGCTGTCAATGTTGTATCTGAATAATGATGTATTTTTCCATATATAAATAAAATGATGAATTTCAGACTTAAATCATGTGTTCAATTTTTTAATTATGAAAATTCATAAACTGATTTTGTGGTTAGGCGAAATATTAAGGGGTTTATGTATTGAGTGTTTAGAGAGTATAGAGTTTATAAGTTAAAGGAACTTGGGGTTTAGGGTTTTAGCAATTCAGATTGAGTCGTCATTTATTCGTTGTAAGAGAGAAACACGGGATGTGGTTGATTACTCGTAACTAATTTCGTCACAAACAACTCGTAATATATAAAGGTTCCATCGTAAAGTCCTCGTAAAAGGAAAACGTGGGATCTGGTTTCTTCCACGTGATAAATTTCATCGTAAATCCCTCATTAAAAACTTGGGATCTGGTTTATTCTACGTAACACATTTCGTCGTAAAATCCTCGTACAGAGAAAACGCGGGAACTGGTTTATTCCTCGTACAATGAAAATGCGGTACCTGGTTTACTACTTGTAACTTAACGACGAAATCTGAAATGAAAACACAAGATCTGGTTGATTACTCGTAACTTTACGAGAAAATCTAATTCCCTATATATACACGAACCAACTCGCTGTTCATTTCGTAGTGTCTGCCTCTCATTCTTCAAGAAAGGTACTCCTCTCTACTTCCTCTTTTTGTAGTTTAGGTGGTTAGTTTATGGTAACTAGGGTTTGATTAGATGGTTAGTTTAGGGAATTTGTAGATAAGTTTATGGAATTAGTAGATTTTAGGATGCGGAATTTAAAATGATACTTGATTTATCTAATTCTTTTTCAGATGGTTAGGAAAACAAGCTTACACCTCATTATATAGACCTGTTTGGTGTGCTTGGTTGTCATGCAGGCAAATCATCTTCCTTAGCCCCCGGTTCTTCAGTTCCGGATACAGTCCCCGACCCTCAGTCTTCTCAGAGGATGTTGTTGGAGATACGGGCGGAACTGGGATTCCATAGCCACGCTCCGCAAAGGAAGAGGAGGAGGAGATGAAGAGAAGGAGTAGTCGGGAGTACTTCCCGGAGTACAATAATCCTAGCTAGTTTATTTTCTTTTAATTGTATTATAAATTTGAAACTTAAATATTTATCAAACATTTTCTGATTTTTTTATTATTTAGATCTTTTATAATTTTTTGTTCATTAATTTAATTTTAATTTTTTAATATAGAAAAAATATTAATCAAAGTATATTCGTAGCTGATTTACGACAATTTAACGAGTAAAGACTTGTTACATAGACATAAATTTACGTGGAAAACACGTAAATACCACATAAAACTTGACTTTGAATTTACCAGTAAAGCCACGCAAATTCGTCATAAAGTTTTATGACGAAATATTAGACGTCTTTTTACGACGAAAATCTTTCGTCGTAACTTTACGATGATTTAGCGTGGAAATATGCTTTACGACGGACGGTTAACGATAAATAATTTTTGGGATTATTTCGTCGTAAAAGTCTTTTTACGACAAATTAACTACGATTTTGGTCGTTGTTAAGTATATGTTTTCTTGTAATGTTTAAAATTAAATATAAAAGTAGAAAATGCATTCAGAAGAAATGTGACTACTTTTAATATGCGTAGGACTCACATTCTTCGTATTTAGATTTTCAATTTAAAATTAGATTATTGATTTTAGCGAAAGTATAATAACTTGTTTAACCTGAAATTCAATTTCCAAAATATCATTTTTGTTGAAGATGACATCTTTTTGTAGAACATAATTAGAAATTTTAATTTAACAAATTTTTATTATCCGAAAAATTATAATTATGAGTATTTCATTAATTGTTTCTATTTTATAAATTTTTATTCACAAAACTATTTATTTCATCAAATTTGATAAATGGAAAGAACCATTAAACCAAAAATAGGACAAAAAAGTTTTATATCGAAGAGACAAAATGTATGTGTTTTTCTTTTATTTTGGCAAATTTCCCACAAAAAAAATTTGGTTAACCATAATTTTGTTAAAAAAAATTATGAACAAATTTATTTTAGATCTTGGATCTTTGAGGGTTTGCATAATTGAGCAATAAAATGATAAAAAGTGCAATCATTGAAAAAAATGAGAAAAGCTGGTTTTAAGCAAAAAAAAAAGAAAGATAGAAAAGTTCAAAGGGTTAAAAAAGCAAATCTAAGGGCATCATTAACGGGGAGCTTAGAGGGGTATGCTTAAAAAACTATTAAACAAATGAGTGGATCCTAGGATAAAATTAAGCAACACACGATTTGCTGCTTGTTTAAGCGTCTCTGTTTGGTTTTTTGCGGGTCTCACTGATACGTGGCGGTCCGAGATTGGTTCTTTTTATTTTTTAAGGATGCTCTAAGCTACCAAGTTTTATTGTATTTTCTATGCAAATGTAATACTCCATCTGTTTCATTTTACTTGTCGTTTTACGTTCGTGCACACAGATTAAGAAAACATTTAATTTTGTACATTTTCAAAATAAAAACATCATTACCCATACACCTATCCATATTTTAACCAATAGAAAAATAAATAGAAGAATCTTATTAATAAATTTTGCATTGAAATCATAAAACGACACTTATTTTGAAATGAAATGTTTTTCCTACAACGACAACTAATCTGAAACAGAGAGAGTATTTATATATATATATATATAAGAATAAATTCAAAATTAATTTAAAGTTAGTTTCCGATTTTTATTAACTTTTTAGACTCAATCCAATTATCTGACTAACGCCTAGTTTTTAATATGGACATAGAGACTAAGGGTATGACTCGTGTAACAGCAGCAATTGTGGGTACATGCGCGAGAGTTTGCGGATGTGGGTGGTTGTGGTTTTAAGCGTTTTCTAGAGATATGTATGACTGGTACATCAGTTAGAAATTGGAGCGTTTGCAGAACTCTTATGACTGGTATACATTTTACAATTTATATTATTTCAACTTAAAATTTTATGTATCAATTTTCCGGCGTTCTCAATTGTTTACATTCCTCGTTCTGAAAATGTATCGTCTGATTCTTTAGCTAAGATAGCAAGATCTTTTCATAGGGATATGTATTACATTGGTTGTTCTATTCCGGTCTGGTTTCTCAGACCACCTCAAGCTTGAGTAATATATCAATCGTCTGATATCAAAAAAAAAAACTTAAAATTTTATTTTAATATTTTAAATTTATTTATTTTTATTCTTTTCAAAAAAAAATTACCCTTCTGCAAACGCTAGATGGAATCAGCTTTTGATTTTAAGAAGTTCGGAGTGGTTTAATGCGATTTGTAGCATTTCTGTTATTGTTTTAAAACGCCAACAACCGCTACAAACCACAAAAACCTTATTTGTGGGTGGTAACGGAAAAACTAGTCATGCCATAAAGGGTGACTGGTATAAAGTGTCGTTCTCTTTAATTTTTATGTATAACCATAAATTAAATTCATATGTTAGACGCATTCAGCGGGCAGCTGACGCATCTATACCATCATCAAGCAACAGCAGATCCTCGAAGAACTCAGTCCAGCGCATAAAGGATCTCTACAAGCTGCATTCCCCTGATGTGATGTTTCTGATGGAGACCAAAAACTTGGATAGCTTTGTGCTAAGTGAACTCCAAGATCTGTGCTACGATTCTTGTTACTTAGTATCCCCTCATAGACATGGGGAGGTGGTTTAGTTCTTCTCTGGAACAACAACATGACATTCAAATCATCTCTGCTTGTCACAATTACATTGACACGGTTGATATAGTTAAAGGACAATCATTCAACTGTACCTTTACTTATGGTGCACTGGATGTAAGCCTACGCCAAAATGTCTGGAATGCTTTGACAACAATTACCTCTGCAAGACCCGGCCCCTGTTTCCTGACAGGAGACTTAAATGAAATCACTGAGAATTCAGAGAAACTAAGAGGACCTGAGAGATCTGAAAGCAGCTGCGTACCTTTCAGAAGCTTCCTATCGCAATGGGACCTATTTGATATTCAACATTCATGTAACTTCCTGTCTTGGAGAAGCAAGCAGAAAAAGTACCTAGTGCATTGCAGACTGGACAGGACGATCACCAATAGTGTGTGGTCTGATTTTTTCCCTTGTAGCAGATGCCATTATCTGAGATTCGAGATCTCAGACCATAGACTGCTACTCACCATTTTTCTATCCTACAAATAAGAAACCAAGGAAGATGTTCAGATATGATAGACGCCTCCGTATAAACCAAGAAATAAAAGATATTGTAGAGGCTGCTTGGAACCAATACCCGGGATCTCAGGTAACATTTAGAATATCACAGTGTCGAAAAGCTATCTCGGTTTGGAGCAGATCTCGGTTTCTATAAACAGCAGAAAGAAATTGAGCATCTTCAGGAATCCCTTGATAAGGCTCTCTCTGCTGCTATCGCCGACGATGCCAACATATCGATGCTGAACCTCTCACTGTTACAAGCGTACAGGTCAGAGGAAGAGTATTGGAAACAGAGAAGCAGACAGTTGTGGCTCTCTCTCTCTAGGGGATAAGAACACCGGATACTTCCATGCTGCGACAAATGGAAGGAAGGCACACAACAGATTATCAATGATAGAAGACTCCAATGTGAAGGTCACTATGAAGAAGAGCAGATTGTCAATACTATATCTCATTACTTCAATGGAATTTTTACCTCAGCAAACATAGACAGGCCCTGCAACCAAAAGTTACAGAAGCGATGAATGAACAACTGATCAAACTCCCTAATGCAGCAGAGATAAAATTAGGCATGTTTTCTGTCATGTCCCAAGTTCTAGGTAAAGCCATCCGGATGGATCATGGTGCGAGGACAAGCACCAGCCAGGTCATGAGACCTAAAGGCAAGCGTATCATGATCCATAAGTGGGGTTAAGTGCATCAGGAAGCTGAGACTTAACCAGAATGAAGGAAAGGCAAGCTCAAAGGAGCTGGACAAGTGTTATGGAAGCTGGCCGTAGAGGTTTGGTAGCTCGGGCAGCTAGGAATGGAGTGAGGCAAGCTCACAGTAGCTCAGGCAAGTCTAGGACAGCTCCAGTAGCTGGCAGGTCAGCTCACTCAGCTGGGGAAGCTAGTGACCAGCTCACCTCAGCTGGACGGAGTGTTTAGCTCTTGGGCGGTTGGACCGGACCATGAGCGGTTATGGGTCCGGCTCGGTGGTGGCATGGTCAGGTGAGACCATGGAGCTTGGCAAGTGAGCTAGGTACCTGGAGGAGTGTTGGCAGCTGGAGATCGATCAAGGGGAGCGGTTGGAGGCAGTTGGGAAGCGGTTTGGCCGAAGAGATGCAAAGGGAACCGTTTGTGCCTTTTCGCCCAAAACCGTGCAACCGCTCGGTCCAACTGCTGGTCGATGACATTTCCTATAAATAGGAGTCATTGTTCATCGATTTCAATCACGAAAATTACTAGGCAAACCTCTGCCAAAATTCTACCAGAAAGAAAGAGAGAAGAGACCGGCGGTAAAGTGTTATCCAAGCGGTGGTCCGGTGAGTTTTAAACGGTGGAACGGTTCAGGCAAGAACATGGCAGGCGGGCAAAGTGATAAAGACAAGAGGAAGGAGACAGAGAAGGATGGAGGCGCAGAGGAACGCACGCCTAAGGTACAGATGCACTCCGGATGGTAACCGCGCAAGACCGTGGGTTTAAATGGTCTGGCCGGTTGAACCATGGTGTGTTGGTTGCATCCGTTTCTTCCTTTCTCTTTATCAATCTCTTCCCTACTATTTTCTGATGTGGTCTGAGGGTTTAAACCCGCGAACAAACCCCCAAGGCTTGGATTGGTCAGTGTAATCTCTCCATGGCCTTGGTTGGGGAGGTATGGTCCGATCTCATGGTTCCCAAGGGAATCATTGGGGTTTGGCGATTGTAATCTCTTAGTTGGGATTTTTAATGAATTATCAAAGTGATAGATTCAATTTATAACATGTATTTGGGGGTTGGTCCAGTTTGGCCGGTTGGCGGTTCATGGTCAAGGTCGATATGACTGAGGCCGGTTCTGAGGAATCCAATTGGACCATTCTCTTAGTTTGGATTTATCATGATTTATCATGTATAGTTTAGAGTTTTTGGCCGAGTATTTAGTGTGGTCAGAAATGGGATTTAGATGTGATCTAGGGTCCGGAACCATGTACTGATTAGTTTGATGTTAGGATATCGGATCATATGTATATTCATGTGTTGTGGTTTGGTTTCAGGAACAAGCAGTGATCGTGGTAAAGCAAAGGAGTCTTGAAGACTTGGCCGTGGATGGATGTGTGATGTGTGTCTAGATTAGATGAACTTATGATAGCCTATTGTGCAACTTGTGTGGATTGAATGATTTGTATGGATCACATTGACTTATATATATGAAATGATATTTCTTTTATGCTTCCGCTTTGTACTTGTTAAATATAAACCTCAAATGAATTGAAAATGACTTAGAAATATTGGACTTAAACCGGCTGAATTACACTTAGACATTTAGGTAAGTACTTGGACTGGTTGGATCATGGGATCCAGGTTCGGGTCTTACAAGTTGGTATCAGAGCATGCTTGATTCTAGGCTGTTGGGTTAGGGGCAGGTCATCACACATCCGGCTGAGTCTCTTGACATGTTTGGTTTATGTTTTTATTTGCTTATTTTGATGTTGTTTGAGGTTTAGAAAGTTTCTGTCAAGACTAACATTTGGTTTGTGTTTGGTTTTGATGTGTCCTAAGGGAACAAGGAAGCGGTCTCGGAAGGCTAAGGATGGGGCTGGGGTGTCTGGTGCTGGAGATGCATCAGTACCTAACCCAAATGTGGAGTTGGCGGTTCCACCCATGGGTCGGACCGGAGACACTGTCCTGACTGAAATCCAAGTTAACCAGACTGAGGTTCAGCTGGATGGTGCGGATGGGCAGCTGAATGAGACCGTGAGGCAGCTCGAGGGAGCTGGAAGTCAGTTAGGTGCAGCTGCTGGGCAGCACCAGGATGATCCGGATGGAGAGGCTGAGTCTTCAGAGATTGGTCACCGGGCTGATCCAAACATCAGGACTGATGGGAGGACTGGTCCGGGTGATCAGGCGGCTGAGCCTTCCATGCAGGAGATCTTGGCTGCCATTAGGCTAATGGGTAGTCAGATGGTAGCTATGACTCAGGTGCTCACCCCAGTGGTGAACTCATCCGTTGGCCAAGCCACACAAGCTCAAGTGGGAGCTGGTGGAAGTGGTGGAGCTGGTGGACGAGTGTTACCAGTAGCTGAAGTGATTGAGCTGGATCCACCATCTGGATCAGCTAAGAAAGTGGACTATCTGAAAGTCTTGGAGCACATCACCCGCCTAGGGACAAAACACTTTGCTGGAAGTGTTGATCCCATGGAGGCTGATGAGTGGAGGGACCGGCTGGTTAGAAACTTCAAATCAACCCGGTGCCCTGAGGAGTACCAAAGGGACATTGCAGTGCACTTCCTGGAAGGGGATGCACACAACTGGTGGATAGCTTTGGACAAACGTACCAATGGAACCATTGAGCGCTTTGCTGACTTTGAAGTGGAGTTCAACCACAAGTACTTTCCAGCTGAGGCATGGGACCGTTTGGAGGCTAAGTTCTTGGACTTGGTTCAAGGGCGTAGGACGGTCAGAGAGTATGAAGAAGAGTTCAACAGGCTCAGGCGCTTTGTGGGAAGGGAGTTGGAGGATGAGGCAGTACAGGTCCGAAGGTTCATCCGCGGCCTAAGGCCTGAACTCAAGACCTACTGCTCAGTCCGGACCTTCTCCAGTGTGTCTGAACTGGTTGAGAGGATGGCAATGCTGGAGACTAACCTTGCAGAAGAGGCTAAGCACAAGGTGAAGAGTGTGGTGGTGGCTCCTGGGCAAAGTGGTGACCGGAAGAGAAAGAGGGACCAGGCTGAGGAGGGTAAAACCTCAAGTGGTAAGCCTGTGTGCCCTAAGTGTAGTAGAAACCATTATGGTGAGTGCTGGAGAGCCATGGGCGCTTGCACTCGTTGTGGTAAGATGGGACACTTTGCTCGAGAGTGCCCAAATGTGGGAGGTGACCGGACTTGCCATACCTGTGGTCTTAAGGGTCATCTCAAGAAGGACTGTCCAAAGCAATCTGATGGACAGAACAAGAACAGGAGTGGGGGTAGCAGGCCGGACCAGAACCGGGGTCAAACCTCAACTCCAAGGGTGTATGAGCTGTCCAAGGATGTGGAAGAGACAGGGCCATTCAAAGCAATCACTGGTAACTTCTAAAACTTATTCTTTTTATTTTAGGAACTATGCATGGTACGGAACCTAGAATGGTTAGGAACTTAGATGGGGTCTTTGTAGGGACCTTGTGTATTGGTGGTGTGGAAACACATGTCCTGTTTGATACTGGAGCCTCACATAGTTTTGTGAGTCCAGAGATGATTGGAAAAGGATTGTTTTGTATTGGTTCAGGGGATGATCCTGGGGTTGTGGTTGCGGCCGGAGGCCAAAGGATGCAATCACAAGGCCTAGTAAGGGATATCCCAGTTATGATACAAGGGAGGGCATTGCCTGTGGATCTTGTAGTGGTTAGCCTTAAGAATCATGAAGTGATCTTAGGGATGGATTGGCTTGGAAAGAATCGGGCCACCTTAGATTGTCACCGAGGAAGGGTGCAGTTTGAGAGTGGGTGTGGACCCCCGATCAGGTTCCAAGGTATCCGACCAACCTCGGGTAGCTTAGTGGTCTCAGCGGTCCAAGTGGAAAGTATGCTGAGGAATGGTTGTGAGGCCTGGTTGGCGACCATTAGCACTAAGGAGGTTGTGGGGGGTGGTAGCCCGGACGGGATACGTTTGGTTCAAGAGTTTAGTGATGTATTTCGGGCGCTTCAGGGTGTGCCTCCTGATAGGGCTGACCCGTTCATGATCGAACTTGAACCTGGAACGGCCCCAATGTCCAAAAGTCCGTACCGGATGGCACCAGCTGAGATGGCTGAGTTAAAGAAACAACTTGAAGAGTTGTTGGATAAGGGGTTTATACGCCCAAGTGTGTCCCCATGGGGAGCACCAGTCCTCTTTGTCAAAAAGAAGGATGGGAGTTTCAGATTGTGCATTGACTACCGGGGGCTGAACAGGGTTACTATCAAGAATAAGTACCCCTTGCCCAGGATTGATGAGTTGCTAGATCAGTTGAGAGGAGCCAAGTGGTTCTCAAAAATTGATTTAGCATCAGGCTACCATCAAATCCCCATTGCACCTGAGGATGTGCAAAAGACAGCATTCAGGACAAGGTATGGCCACTATGAGTTTGTGGTCATGCCATTTGGACTGACCAATGCACCAGCAGCCTTCATGAAGATGATGAATGGCATCTTCCGAGATTTCTTAGATGAATTTGTAATCATCTTTATTGATGACATACTAGTATACTCTAAGACTGAGGAGGACCATGAGAAGCATCTCAGGATGGTGCTGGAACGGCTAAGGGAGCAGCAACTCTTTGCTAAGTTGAGCAAGTGCAGTTTCTGGCAGAAGAGTATTGGATTCCTAGGCCATGTTGTGTCTGAGGAAGGAGTTTCTGTTGACCAAGAGAAGGTCAAGTGTATACAAGAATGGCCAAGACCAAAGAATGCAACTGAAGTGAGAAGCTTCTTGGGTTTGGCCGGGTACTACAGGAAGTATGTCAAGGGGTTTGCAAGTGTGGCACAACCTATGACACAACTTACTGGAAAGGATGTGAGGTTCACATGGTCTGATGCATGTGATAAGAGCTTTCAGGCCTTAAAGACCATGTTGACCAGTGCACCAGTGCTAGTGTTGCCTGAGGCCGACCAACCATATGTGGTTTACACAGATGCATCCATCACTGGATTAGGCTGTGTGCTCACACAACATGGGAAGGTCATTGCTTATGCCTCGAGGCAACTGAGGAAGCATGAGGGCAACTACCCAACTCATGACCTGGAGATGGCTGCAGTGGTATTTGCTCTGAAGATATGGAGGTCCTACTTGTATGGTGCCAAGGTTCAGATCCTAACCGACCACAAGAGTCTCAAGTATATTTTTACTCAGCCTGAGTTAAACTTGAGGCAGAGAAGGTGGATGGAGTTTGTGGCGGATTATGATCTTGACATTGCTTACCATCCGGGCAAGGCAAATCTGGTGGCAGATGCATTGAGCCGGAGGAGAGCAGAGGTGTCAGCTGAAAGGGAAGCTGATGTATTGGAGGGGATGGTCAGGTCTTTGAATCTAAACACCTTAGTCAGTGAGGATGAACCTCTAGGACTAGAGGTTGTGGATCAGGCTGATCTCCTTAGTAGGATCAGACAAGCACAAAGCTTGGATGAGAATTTGCAAAAGGTTGCAAAGAATGACAAGACCGAGTACCAAACGGCCAGCAATGGTACCATTTTGGTACATGGGCGTGTGAGTGTTCCGAGTGACCGGGGACTAAAGGAAGAGATTATGAGGCAAGCTCATAAGTCTAAGTTCTCAGTGCACCCGGGGCTGAACAAGATGTATAGGGACATGAAGAGGTATTACCATTGGGTGAGAATGAAAGCTGATGTGGCCGAGTGGGTGGCTAAGTGTCCAACTTGCCAACTGGTCAAGGCTGAACATCAGGTTCCCAGTGGTTTACTTCAGAACCTCCCTATACCTGAATGGAAGTGGGATCACATCACAATGGACTTTGTGACTGGGTTCCCAACAACAAGGAGTAAGAAGGATGCAGTTTGGGTGATTGTGGACCGACTGACCAAGTCTGCACACTTCTTACCAATCAAGAAGGGTGATGGGGTGGATGAGATAGTGAAGATTTACATTGATGAGATAGTAAGGCTGCATGGAGTGCCGGCCAGTATAGTCTCTGATAGAGACCCAAGGTTCACCTCTTACTTCTGGAGGGCTTTCCAAAAAGCCTTAGGAACTAGAGTGAACATGAGTACATCCTACCATCCCCAAACGGATGGACAATCAGAAAGAACTATCCAGACACTAGAAGACATGCTGAGGGCATGTGTACTAGACTGGGGCGACTCATGGGAGAAGCATTTGCCACTGGTGGAGTTTGCATACAACAACAGTTTTCACACCAGTATAGGCATGTCTCCCTATGAGGCATTGTATGGGCGGCCTTGCAGGACACCCTTATGCTGGACCCAAGTGGGGGAGCGCAGCATAATAGGTCCTGAGATTGTGGAGGAGACCACTGAGAAGATCAAGTTGGTCAAGGAGAAGATGAAAGAGGCACAAGACCGCCAGAAGAGTTATGCTGATAAAAGAAGGAAACATCTTGAGTTTGAGGTTGGTGATCTAATCTATCTCAAGATGATCACATTCAAGGGAAGGGCCAGAGTTTCTGGAAGAAAGAAACTGGACCCAAGGTTCCTAGGTCCGTTCAGGATACTTGAGAGAGTTGGGGCAGTGGCTTACAAATTGGATTTGCCATCTGAAATGGATGCTTATCACAATGTGTTCCATGTGTCTCAACTAAGGAAGTGTCTGACTGACCAGGACATTGTGTTGCCTGAGATTCCAAAAGATCTTGGTAAGAACCTACCTTAGAGACAAGGCCGGTTCGAATCATAGATAGAATGGAAAAGGCAATGAGAAGGAAGACTGTTCCTATGCTTAAGATAGTATGGGAATTCAATGGCAAGGACATTATCACTTGGGAAACCGAGGCAAGGATGAAGGCTGAGTATCCTGAGTGGTATAGTCAGTATGTGGATGGTGAACCATCAAGTATGAACTCGGGGACGAGTTCCTTCCAAGTGGGGGAGACTTGTCATGTCCCAAGTTCTAGGTAAAGCCATCCGGATGGATCATGGTGCGAGGACAAGCACCAGCCAGGTCATGAGACCTAAAGGCAAGCGTATCATGGTCCATAAGTGGGGTTAAGTGCATCAGGAAGCTGAGACTTAACCAGAATGAAGGAAAGGTAAGCTCAAAGGAGCTGGACAAGTGTTATGGTAGCTGGCCGTAGAGGTTTGGTAGCTCGGGCAGCTAGGAATGGAGTGAGGCAAGCTCACAGTAGCTCAGGCAAGTCTAGGACAGCTCCAGTAGCTGGCAGGTCAGCTCACTCAGCTGGGGAAGCTAGTGACCAGCTCACCTCAGCTGGACGGAGTGTTTAGCTCTTGGGCGGTTGGACCGGACCATGAGCGGTTATGGGTCCGGCTCGGTGGTGGCATGGTCAGGTGAGACCATGGAGCTTGGCAAGTGAGCTAGGTACCTGGAGGAGTGTTGGCAGCTGGAGATCGATCAAGGGAGCGGTTGGAGGCAGTTGGGAAGCGGTTTGGCCGAAGAGATGCAAAGGGAACCGTTTGTGCCTTTTCGCCCAAAACCGTGCAACCGCTCGGTCCAACTGCTGGTCGATGACATTTCCTATAAATAGGAGTCATTGTTCATCGATTTCAATCACGAAAATTACTAGGCAAACCTCTGCCAAAATTCTACCAGAAAGAAAGAGAGAAGAGACCGGCGGTAAAGTGTTATCCAAGCGGTGGTCCGGTGAGTTTTAAACGGTGGAACGGTTCAGGCAAGAACATGGCAGGCGGGCAAAGTGATAAAGACAAGAGGAAGGAGACAGAGAAGGATGGAGGCGCAGAGGAACGCACGCCTAAGGTACAGATGCACTCCGGATGGTAACCGCGCAAGACCGTGGGTTTAAATGGTCTGGCCGGTTGAACCATGGTGTGTTGGTTGCATCCGTTTCTTCCTTTCTCTTTATCAATCTCTTCCCTACTATTTTCTGATGTGGTCTGAGGGTTTAAACCCGCGAACAAACCCCCAAGGCTTGGATTGGTCAGTGTAATCTCTCCATGGCCTTGGTTGGGGAGGTATGGTCCGATCTCATGGTTCCCAAGGGAATCATTGGGGTTTGGCGATTGTAATCTCTTAGTTGGGATTTTTAATGAATTATCAAAGTGATAGATTCAATTTATAACATGTATTTGGGGGTTGGTCCAGTTTGGCCGGTTGGCGGTTCATGGTCAAGGTCGATATGACTGAGGCCGGTTCTGAGGAATCCAATTGGACCATTCTCTTAGTTTGGATTTATCATGATTTATCATGTATAGTTTAGAGTTTTTGGCCGAGTATTTAGTGTGGTCAGAAATGGGATTTAGATGTGATCTAGGGTCTGGAACCATGTATTGTTTAGTTTGATGTTAGGATATCGGATCATATGTATATTCATGTGTTGTGGTTTGGTTTCAGGAACAAGCAGTGATCGTGGTAAAGCAAAGGAGTCTTGAAGACTTGGCCGTGGATGGATGTGTGATGTGTGTCTAGATTAGATGAACTTATGATAGCCTATTGTGCAACTTGTGTGGATTGAATGAATTGTATGGATCACATTGACTTATATATATGAAATGATATTTCTCTTATGCTTCCGCTTTGTACTTGTTAAATATAAACCTCAAATGAATTGAAAATGACTTAGAAATATTGGACTTAAACCGGCTGAATTACACTTAGACATTTAGGTAAGTACTTGGACTGGTTGGATCGTGGGATCCAGGTTCGGGTCTTACATTTTCAATCCATCCAGACAAAGCCCCCGTGCCTCATGGGTATTCCGCCAGCTTTTTCCAGTCGAACTGGGACTCTGTGAGACCTGCAATAATAAAAGAGATTCAACATTTCTTCACCACGGGGAAACTACCATCAACTATCAACTCAACCCAGATTAGGCTGATTCCTTAGATCAAGAGCCCTAAACTAGTGTCAGACTTCTGATGCAATGTATACTACAATGTGATTTCTAAGATCCTCTCCCTGATGTTAAAACCTGTCCTCCAATCAGTGATTTCAGAAAACCAATAAGCTTTTATACCTGGACGAGCGATCTCGGATAACGTCTTAATCATGCACGAAACCCTTCATTACCTCAATATTTCAGCTGCTATGGAACATTTCTCCATGGTGGTTAAAATCGACATGAGCAAAGCATATGGCAGATTATAATGGAGATTTGTTAGGGAAGTGTTAACAAGATTAGGATTTCACACCAAGTGTATTACCTGGGTGATGGAGTGCATTTCAACGGTATCTTACTCATTCCTAATAAATGATGCGGTTCTCGGAAGAGTTTCTCCTCAGCGTGGCATTCGCCAGGGAGACCCTTTATCCCATATATATTCATCATCTGCAGTGAAGTGCTATAAGGACTATGCGCAAAGGCACAACGTGATGGTCGCCTAGCAGGGATTAAAGTTGCAATGAAATGCCAAAACCACTTACTCTTTGCTGACGACACCACGTTCTTTACAAGATCAGACGAAAGAAGTTGTTCCAACTTGCTGCAAGTTTTACACCTCTATGAAGCAGCCAGTGGTCAAAAGATCAATACAGATAAATCTTCCATCACCTTTTCTGCAAAATTGCCTCAAAGAATCAGGGCCATATCAAAAAAATTCTAGAGATTAGTAAAGAAGGTGGAGTTGGTAAATACCTGGGATTACCAGAGCATTTTGGCGGCGTAAGAAGGATCTTTTTGCATCTATTGTGGTTAAGATTCAGAAACGGGCTCTCTCCTGGAATACCAGACAATTATCTACTGCAGGCAAGCTAACTCTGCTCCAATCAGTCCTCTCGGCAATCCCAACATTCCCTATGACCTGCTTCCAATTACCAGTCAGCTTGTGCAAAAAGATACAGTCTGTGCTAACTCGTTTCTGATGGGACTCAAATGATGAGAAAAAGAAGATGTGTTGTGTTTTTGGAAAGAGTTAACTAAACCTAAAAGTGCAGGAGGACTGGGGTTTAAAGATATTCAACGTTTCAATTAGGCCTGGCAAAAAAACCAGAACCGAGCCAAAATATCTGAACCGGAACTGAACTGAGGACCTTCGAATACCCGCATAATTCCTATATTTACATATCTGAAATAACCGAACCGAACCGAGAACCGAATGGGTACCCAAATATATAAAATATTAATTATATATATATATATATATATATATATATATATAACATAACTAAATATATATTTATAACTAAAAATTTTCTTAAAAGAATCCAAAAGTATTTGAAGATAACTACATTATTATAAAATATTTGAACTACCCAAACTATCCAAAAGTATCCGAATAATTTTATCCGAAATATCCAAAGTAATGCAAAATATTCAAACTTTTTATCTAAATCATTATAATTATTTAATATTTCATCCTAAATAACCAATATTTTATCTGAACTATCCGAGTTATCCGAACCCAAACCCGAATCAAATGAGAATCGAAATTATTTCGGGTATCATCCGGTTCCTAGTTTTACTATCCGAACCAAACCGAACCCGAAACTATTCGAACCAAACCGAAAATAACTCAAGTACTCAGTGGATCCTCTAACCCCTTATCCAAACTACCCGAAACCCAAAATACCCGAACTGAACCGAACCGATACCTCAAATGCCCAGGCTTGGTTTCAATACTGCTCTACTAGCTAAGATACCATGTAGGATGTTAACTAACCCTGATTGCTTTCTGTCGAGAGTAATGATAGGGAAGTATTGCCAAAACGATAAGCTCCTTCGAGTGAAACCGTCATCATCAATATCTCACGGCTGAGAGGCATCCTTGCAGAAAGAGACATGCTTCTGGCATTTTGGGAAGGTGATTGGAGATGGAATGACTACCAAAGTGTGGGGTGACTCGTCACCTGAATCTGTATTGATCCTTAGGGGACTTGCTAAAGCGGATGAAAGCGATCTCTATGTGCCAGACCTCATCTCTCGCGGTACAGGGAACTGGAACATGACAAAGAAACAAGTAATATTACCTGAGCTAGCAGAAGAAATTCTTGCACTTAGACCAATTCTAACTGGTGCAAGTGACTCTTACATTTGGTATCATGTCGCGTCTGGAGCTTACTCGGCGAAATCGGGATACGCTGCAGACTTTGCATCTGCCATAGAAAACTCTCCTCAATCTAAGCATGTGATAACCACCGGCTGGCAAAAATCTGTGTGGAATGTGAAGTGTCTTCCAAAGATAAAACTACTTATCTGGAAAATTCTACATGAGGCTATCCCAACTGGTTCCAACTTAGAAAGAAGAGGGGGTACTAAGAAATACCACTTGTGTTCATTGTGGAGAGACAGAGACAACAAATCATTTGTTTCTATACTGCACTTTTGCGACTGAGGTTTGGAATCTTGTTCCGTTGAAGACACCTTTCTACTCTACTAATTGCACATCATTTACTTATGCCCTCGAGGCATCTGAGCAATGGATCTGCCTCCCACCAACTGGAGTTTCGGGAAACATCTTCTTCTGGGTTGTCTGGAACCTCTGGAAAACACGTAACCAACTCCTGTTCAAATCACGACAGACATCAGCCTCTTGTGTTGTTACGAAAGCCATCACAAAGCACAAGAGTGGACGCTAGCCCAATTAAGCTTGGAACCAGCGAGCAACAATAAAAAGGATCATGCTTTACTGTTAACTCCCTCAATCCCCATGGAGGCGAGACCCTCTGTAATACGGATGCAGCATGGAACGCGGTCTCCAAATCGGTAGGTTTTGGATGGATCTTCTCTGGACAGGATGCTTCAAATACGCTCGATAGGGTTGGATCTCAACATCAAACGCATATGAATTCGGCCTTTGTAGCGATCCGCGCAGCTCTCACACACGCCATTCATTTTGGCATCACTAAAATCTGGTTTCGATCAGACTCATTTGGCCTCATCAATGCCATTGTTTCGATAAAAAACAAAGAATTTCTATGGAATTCTCTTGGATATCGAGACCTAATTGTCTTCTTTAAATTTCTGTGTTTTTTCTTTTATCCCCAAAGAACAAAATGGGTATGCTGATTGTTTGGCTAAAGCTTCATTGTGTAATGTGCACATTTTCTGGGCCAGACCTAATTTTCAATTTTAATGAGTTATGTGGTTAAAAAAAACCATAAATTTACCAATTATGATTTAATTAGTTTTTAAATCTAGAGTAAAACAAAAAAATGGGTATATCAATTTTGTTTTCTAAAGCATTATTTTGTAAACTATAGAGAAAAATATTGTTGTACGAATATATTTTCTTTTTTATTTTTCTCATTTAATTTGTTAATAATACATTAGATATAGTCAAATCAAAAAAATTAAATACAAAATTAGCACAATAAAAAATTTACAATTACAACTCAATCAATCATCCGTTAAGTTTGCGGTTTCCATCATGTGTGCTTGTATGGGTTGGGTATAGAGAAGTGCTTTGGGCCCTCAATGTTGTAGGCTAGAGAATTTGGTCTACCAAATCTTAACTTTTTAGGATGACAAAAAAAAAATCTTAACTTTTTAGTTGGCGAGTCCCTCCCTCATACATATATAAACAGAATTTAGTCTCACATTATGATATATGTAGACTTTTAACATCAGTAACTAATGCCACTGTTATTAGTCACCTTCCGTGGTAAGAATTTGGGGAACAGTTTGTGATACTTTTGACTTGGTGCATCTACAAGCTTTCCAGTTTCCCATTGCTACTGAACTAGTCTTATGTGTATGATTATGATATCGATAGATGTTTGGAAATTTCTCTCCACGTAATTTTTGTTTTCATTTACAAATTAGAAAATGAAAAGGTCTACTTTTCAATTACATTATTCAATTTAGGCTATGAAGTTTCTGTGGTTGATAAAAATGTATTCCACTGCAATTTTATATGACCCACAGATGTAAAACCAACGCAGTTGTTTTATTGTTTAGAAGAAAAATACACATATTTATAAATTTATGGACTTTTAACGATAAATATTTCATTATATAACTTTTTGTTGCTGGCCGGGCAAAGACAAAATCAGAATAGAAGAACAATGTACAACTGTTGTTCAAAAAAAATAATATAATAATAATGTACAACTCAACTTTTATTTCCACACCAAAAAATACAGAAGAAAAAGCCAGAGAGACTACTTTTAAGACACGGCGAGAAAGTCAACGAGGGAAGCCCAAATACAAGGAAAGGGATGATTTTTCATTTATTAAATAAAAAGACAAGAAAGGAAGAAAATCAGACAGGCAAAACAATTAAGTCTACTTGGTCGTCGTCTTCCACTAATTATCTGGTTTTTATCGAAGACTTTTAGAGAAGTACATTTGCAGTCTGTCAATAACCCTTTCGTCACGGAATTACTCCAAGCCGCGTAGTGGTCGACTCCAAAATCATCCTCTCTTTATGGCTCTCCGATTTTGAGGTAATCCTCTCTACTGGGTTCCCTCTGATTTATCTATTTTATTACGAGTCGATCTTTTTTGTGGGTTTAGGGTTTCTCGATTTATGTAAAGTTTTCAGGGTCTTGAAATCTTGGAGAAGGTGTTTGCGGAGTCAATTAAAATCAAACATCTGCTTCTCATGGCGAGCTTCTGTTGCTTCGGTTCTTCAGACTACGATGTATGCAAACTCTTGTCTTTCCTTAATATCTTTTTTTTTGTAGAATTGACTTGTTAAATTGATTCTTGCAAGTCTAATTTTAGACTGAAATCGAATCAATGTTTTGGGTCAACGTGCTGGAAGACTTGGTCCTATTGTGTAGTTTTTACACCAATCTGGGTTTAATGCCTTAGCAATTTGTGAAACTGTCTACTGATAAGAGTTATAGATTTTCTTCTCTGAGGTCTTGTAACAATTGTTTTTTTACAGCTCGTGACTGGGAGGGCTTCATCTAGTTCTGGGAAAGGAAAAAACAGCGATGGTGAGATTAAATTTGGTTACAGCTTGGTGAAAGGGAAAGCTAATCATCCAATGGAAGATTATTATGTCTCCAAATTCACGAAAGTCGATGGCAAGGAGCTCGGTTTGTTTGCTATCTACGATGGTCATTTGGGCGAACGTGTTCCTGCTTATCTTCAGAAGCATTTGTTCTCCAACATTCTCAAAGAGGTCCTACAATTTTTTTTTTTTTACTCACAGCTTCTATCTCGTGCTTGTTCCTCCTTTTTAACCTTTGTCTGTGTGTGTGTTCAGGAGCATTTTTGGTATGATACTCAGAGAGCACTAATTGCTGCCTATGAGAAGACAGACCAGACCATTCTGTCACATTCTGACCTAGGCCGTGGTGGCTCAACCGCCGTAACCGCTATTCTGCTGGATGGACGACGTTTGTGGGTGGCAAATGTGGGTGATTCCCGGGCTGTTTTGTCACGAGGTGGTCAGGCTATACAGATGACTGTTGATCACGAGCCCCACACTGAAAGGTTAAGCATTGAGGATAAAGGAGGCTTCGTATCAAACATGCCAGGTTGGTTACTCTTATTAGATTTTCATACCAAACACATCACTAAGTTATTCAAGCATCCGATCCGTAAACATGTGTTTGTCTTTGTGTTTTTCTTTTAGGAGATGTGCCTCGTGTTAACGGGCAGCTAGCAGTTTCCCGTGCTTTTGGGGACAAAAGCCTCAAAACACATCTGCGGTCAGATCCAGACGTTAAAGATTCGTCGATAGATGCTCACACTGATGTTCTAGTTCTTGCTAGTGACGGTCTATGGAAGGTAAAACAATATGGTGTATTCTGTTTTGAATAAGCGGTTTTTGGTTCTGATGTGTAATGGTATATAGGTGATGGCTAACCAAGAAGCGATTGATATCGCCAGAAGAATCAAAGATCCAGTGAAAGCAGCAAAAGAACTAACGACCGAAGCACTAAGAAGAGACAGCAAAGATGATATATCTTGCATCGTCGTCAGATTGAGGTGATGGAATTTTATTCTACAAAACCACCAGAAAACAAAAGGATGAAACTCATTAGAAATGGAAGAAACCAAATAAATAAAGTTTGATTATCAAGAATAGAAGACGATGTAAAATGTATTTTTAATATATTTTTGTTTCCTCCGGTGTAAAATGGTTGATCGGTTTTCCGGATGTTTGGGAATTTGATTGGTTTGATTTGTGTAAGTGAGTGAGAATCATATTATTTGGTGTATAAACACAACTTTTCTTCTGCTTTGATCTGAGAAGATTACTACAAGGCATGTGTGTGTGTGTATATCTGTTCTTCAGTACTCTTCATGTCTGAAACTTAGTTACAAATAGGGTTTCATTTTTTTACTATAGCCCCAAAATTTAACAAATTTTTCCGAATTTTGATCTCCTTGTAGCAGTAACTAGTCTCAGAGGATTGAGTAACACAATTTTTGTGTACAATGATACCTGATGACAAAATTTGATTTATTATCAAGTTTAAGTTCAGCCTAATATCACCAAAAGAATATATATTTGCACAAAACAGATGGTAATTTGTCATGGATATTAATCACATCTGATAACAAAAACATACACAATATTATATAACATTTTCGTTATATAAAGAATTACACATTATATAAGATCTTTGTTACATATATACATACAAATCCCTGGTAGGTTTTCATTTTATATATAGTTAATAAAGTAGTATCAGCAGTTTTGAGAACTTTCAATTAATTTATCAGGAAAAGAAATGCAAATGGCTGTACAACTAGAGGAATATAATTGGGGTGAATGAATCATTTCTTTTGTGAAACTGCTTAAGAAAACAAGTTAGACTGATGCCTCAGTTGTAAAGCTTTGATTAATTGAAGATTAACTAGCCAAATAGATTTGGTGCAAGTCTGAGATTCATGTATTTTGTGAAACTGTTTGAGGAAACAAGTTAGAAGCAACAATCAATTATGATATACTCCCTCCGTTTCAAATTATATGTCGTTCTAGAGCAAAATTTTTGTTTCAAAATAAGTGTCGTTTTCGGTTTTCAATGCAAAATTTATTGAAAATATTCTCTATTCTATTTTTATATTGGTTGATGTGTATTGGTAATAGTATTTTTATTTTGGAAATATGTAAAATTAAATATTTTCTTAATCTGTGTGAAAAGACTTAGAACGACATATAATATGAAACAGAGGGAGTAATATTGACAGAAATATCATGAATTGACTTCTATAATGTTGCCATCCATACACTTTTGGTACAAAATGTTCAGCTATGAATTATACAGGAACGAGGCAAAACTGTATCCCAAAAAAGGTGCAACATATGGCTGATAGTATACAGCCAAGTATTTTAGCTGACCACATTTGCTATCTTTTTTAGAATTTTGAAGTCACTGAGAAGATGAACTTCCTCTGTTTGAAGTCACTAGGAGGACCATGTTCTAGCGTTCATCGCTCTATAAGATGAATGCATAACTGTACAGCCCGGCTCAGAAACCCCACGGTGTGTTCTTGCAGGCTTTCCTGCCTCGTGTTATGAGCAATCCGTCTCCAAGTGTACTTCATCAACACAACGAGCGCAGGATAAACCAAATAGAGCAATCTCAACAGAACGAATACGACAGCAAGAGCCAAACAGGTCTCTTGGCGAATCATGTTCTCGGGTGATCTAGCCCATGTGAAAGGGCAGTTCTCTGTCTCAGTGTTGTTTTCGTTGTTCCCCTTAAGATGAGGAACCGGTACGCTTTTCTCGATGGAAGTCTTATCCAGCGTCTCAATGCCTACACTCCCATGAACATTTCTCATGTTAGTTTCTCCAGTTGAGTTGTTCTGAACATCTGCAAAGAGCAAAACACCTTACCGGTAACATCGCTGTAGAACGCAACAAGAGAATCAAGAAGTCTAGTTCCTCGGTATCGTGCCATCATCGTTGAATTCACAAGAAAGAGAGTAGGAAAGCCATGAACTCCATACTTAGAGAGGGTGCTGCACCACAACAACAACAAGTGATCAAAAATGATGATCATCACTACACTGAGAGGGGCATTGTGTTTAACAACCAACACACCCACCTTGGCTTAACGGATGAGTCCTTAATTGCAAAGTGAGGAATTGAGGAGTAAAGAGAAGAGATGACATGGAAGGTTGGTCTAAAGGAGGTTGAGAAAGGACACCATGATGCATAGAAGAGCAAAGCCACATAGTTACACTTGTTTTCATGAATCATATCCAACGCTGTTTGTAACCAACGCTCATCACCCTAAACTCGATGAAAACAAACAAAGATTCAATCAATTGGGCGTAAATGTTGTGGGAAACTTTCTCGGTACCTCCGTGACGGCAAGAAAATGAAGAGGCTCGTCAGAAAGTGGACAGGTCGGATCGCGTAGCTCAAAAAAGGTGTAATCTTTAGCAGACCTCGGAGCACAAATCGGAACCCTAACGCAGAAGGCAATGAATGTTTGATTCCCAAACACAATCAACAACAGCATCAAAAAGATCCGTTTCTCCATACTAGTTGATACCCTTTCTTCTTTCCCCCAACAGAATTCAAGAAAACAAACCAGAAAAGCTGAGAAGTTGATATCTCTTCCAACGAAATCAATAGCGGTAAGGAGGTGTTGGAAGATAAAAACGGGGGAAAATGAGAGGAAGAAGAAGCGGTTGTGGTTGCTGGGCGAGAGAACTCGGATTTGCTCGTAGGAACAAAGCAAAGCCTGAAGAATGCGACTATAAAAGTAAATTATATGAACCGGAATTCTTTTAGAATAAATTGGCCAATTAGGCTTATCCTTCCTTTTCTACTTTTAATTTATAGTTTTGTCTCATTATATATTTAATTATTTTTAATACGAAATTAATCTTATAGCCCTCTAATTTAATTTATAAACTGCGGTTTCTATTTGATTATTAAACATTTATGTAGTTTATGTTTTGTTTATTTATTAAACTAATCATTTATGTAATTTTTACAATATTTTAAATATATTCATCCAAATATAATTCAATTTTGTAATTTTGTTTAGTTTATACAATATTTAATATATGTATACTATATAATCAGTTATATATTTATTAAAATAGTAAAAAGGAACACGTATATCCATCAAAATATAATTTTGATTTCATATTTTAATTTTTATAAACAAATCATGATAAATATAAAACATATAAACTGATGAAATTAATAAAACTAAATATAAAACTAGGCAAAACTTATTTATATTTTCTATAACATTAAGGGCAAATCTTCAAAAATAGCATTTTTTAAGTTTTTATCACAAAAATAGCATTCGAAAAATAAAATAATCAAAATAGCATTTTTGTTTTGAAAATTTTAATATTTATTTTTTTATTTTTAAAGATTTGAACAGATTCCTAAAACCCTACCCCTTAACTCTAAATCCTAAGTCTTAGAGTAATTAACTCGAGGGTTATAAATGCATATTTACCTTTCAATAAAACTTTTTTTAGTCATTTTTTTCATTGTGATGCTATTTTATGACAAAAATTTGGTTTAGTGCTATTTTTGTTTTTTCTCTAACATTAAACCTTTGAAATATATATATATATATATATAATTTATTTACATATGCATAAAAACATAACAAAATGCCTTAACTATAGCTTATTAATTATATATTAGTCAAATATAAATATACTATCTACATTACATATAACATCAATATTGTTCTTTTTTTTTTTTTTTTTTTTAGCAACATCAATATTGTTCTTACAAATTTGAAAATATAGGTTCCAGGATCTTTTGAGCTAGTAACCGACAAAAATTTTTTATTACATATTTGTAAATATAAAATTTATTACTCAACCAAAATAAATAATTTAACAAGTGGGAAGTAAGAGGAAGACAGTTGAGAGAACCTAGCAGAAAGAGATGTGGAAACAAAAACTTTTATATGTCCAGCCGGACAGGGAGAAGTGGATAAGCTGTTTTGGCGAATTGTATGGTTGTTGGTAGTGTCATTTATAACTCCTTTACAAATATTAGGTAGATAGTCGTTCTAAACTTCTAATGTTAAACCAATTTGAAGAGTCTAATACAATTCATCACATTTGCCAAAGTGATATGTGTCAAAGACCTCACAAGTATGATCCTAGCGCTGGCATCTCTCTCTCTCTCTCTCTTCTCTCTCTCTCTCTCTCTCTCTCTCTCTCTCTCTCTCTCTCTCTCTTCTCTCTCTCTCTCTCTCTCTCTCTCTCTCTCTCTCTCTCTCTCTCTCTCTCTCTCTCTCTCTCTCTCTCTCTCTCTCTCTCTCTCTCTCTCTCTCTCTCTCTCTCTCTCTCTCACACACACACACAATTATTTGTAGTTTCATCGTCTCATGATGAGTTTTCTGAACCCACTAGCTAGTGCCACAAAATCCAGTAGTATGCCTTAATTCTCTTAATCACCTTTAGATTCGGTACCACAAAAATAAAGTAATGATCTTTCTTTTTTCTTTTGTAAGTTTGGACATTTAATCTTAAATGCCCAAAACTTTCACGTTTTGTGCATTGAGCTCTCTTCTTTAAAACATTGGAGAGTTTGACTTAAATTTCCATATCCAATGCATGTCTTTTTTTCCAATCACTTCTTCGATCTTCATTGTATTTAGCATTTTGATTCTAACCACTTGTGTTGAGTCTTCCATTTTTTGGGCAGTCCTTTGTTAAATCTTTTCACCATATTATTGAAGTTCTTTCCGATCAAGCTCACATGCTCCTCTAGTTTTGACCCTCTTATCCTCATGATTTGCGGCAAACACAATTCTTTTGACCAGATGACATGAGGAGTCCGACGAGTTTGTCAAACTGAATCTCATTATAATTCATTATGGATTTTATCACTGCCTTGTAGGATTCAAACCTGATAGGGAAACACCTGATGAGTTTCTTAACTAGCTTCTTCTCATTGTATTTCTTCTCTAAGACTGCTGATTTATTGGCTATGGTGTTTAATTCTGAGGCAAAGCTTCATAACGACTCATCTTCACGCATTATTAGATTCTTGAACTTAGTAGCAAGATGATTCAGACACGCTTGCATCTCCTTTAAAATAGTTGACCAAGGTATCTTAAGCAGCTTTGGCAGATTTTCATCGTTAAATGATTTTGAACTAATCAATATCCACTATAGATAAGATGGTGAACTTGGCCTTAGAGTTGAACTTAGATCCATTATTTTATTCTTTTCTTCATTCTTTTCTTCAGTTGTCCATTAATTTAGCAGCTTGGTGACCTCCTTGTTTTTCTAGAACGTGGATATACGAAATATTTTTGAATGAAAGATTCATTCTCTGTAAATACATTTATTAAAAATCACTTAAACAAACTTTACTGACTTATTTAATTAAATTTATGTAACTAGACACAACTTGCATATCACGACTGACCAATTTCTAACTATCCATGATATCCTAAAGCAATAACAATTTAATCTCTCGCACAAATTTCACTCATTAAGAACCATAACCGATGATCCTTTTGATTGTGTGTCTTTCGCTCTAAAAACGGCTTACTTAATCACATTTCGGTCTCTTTCTCTTTATAGTAGAGCATTTCTAAATCTCGAATATACTCATTCCATCTCAGCCACATCCTCATTTCATGATCACAATCTTCTTGATCTCTAGGGCCCAAACCGAGTTCTTAATCTACTCAACATTTCTTGAGCTTACAACAATGTGAGGCTCCACACTTATTGTATGTTGCGGTAGAGTTAAAGCCAATGTATGGAACTAAATCTCTACACTATTTTTCTTGCTAAACTTGTAAATATCATATTTAGGATGAATCTCTAAACTTGTAAATACCATATTACATAATGACCCGTTTTTGTATATTCTAGTATTTCGATATCGGAGTCTAGAACCCGTTCGGATATTTTATATATCGGATATTACCATTTCGTGTTCAGTTATTTTGGATCAGGTTCAGATATTTAGATGTTGAAAAAAATCAAATTCTTCATTGCTCAAATTTTTGTACTTCAAAACTTGCCATTAACTTAACTGAATTTCTAATTTTTAATTGGTTGGACGGTTAATATAATTTGGGATTAAATTTTGAAAATAGAAAGACGCTAATCTGGTTGTTATTTTGAGATTTTGGATGCAATATTTGTTAATGCAGGAAACAATAAGGATGACATGTATTTTAAGTGAGTATTAAATCATTTTGTCCATAATTATATGTATATTATTTGATCTTGAACCATGTTTAACATCAATATAAATATTTTGAATAAAATGAGAAAAGTAAACTAAAAATATAGGATTAGTATACATATGTTCAGTTATATTCGGATATCAATTCGGGTTCAAAAGTTTTCTAATATTTCCTAACTCTATACTCATTCAGATATTTGCTACTTCGATTTGGATTTTGGTTTGATTTTTCCGAGTAGGATTCGGGTACGAGTTTGGGTATTCAGGTAAAATTCTCATGCTTACCGCTAGATAAAACAACAGTATTTTTCCGTCCTTAAGCTTTGATAGTTGGAACGCAGTGAGGTATTATTTTATAAATGTGAGGATGCTATCATCAATGTAAAATAATATCTCACTACGCTCAAGCAGACATGCGATTGTCATAAAGCCGTGAAATAAACCTGCTCAAGGCTACCATTCTTCCTTTCAACTTATGTACTTATTTAGGGCTTCAAGGTGAACGGATTGCGTAGATTTCCTTTAGTTGTTTGGGGTTAGCCTTGATATTGTGATGCGTTACTATGTATCCCAAAAAAATTCCTAAAGCTCAGCATTTGGAGGGATTGAGATTCTTGTTGTATTTCATGCCAAATTGTTATTGTAAAATAAAGCAAAGTTCTTGTTAATAGTACACAAACATGAATCTTCATAATACATAAACATGAAGTAATGCAGTAAAAAGGAAAAGGGAAAAATAAATAAAATAAATGTTTATTAATTAATAGAACAGAAGTACAATGTACTGGTTCTTGAATCCTAGTTTTAGATGCATGCCCTGTTCGAAAATTCGTTAGGCGCTATACGTGCGGTCGGGTAGCGCCTAGCGCCGAATCAATAAACCGGGGATTATACGGGGATAACTCGGAGAGTTATTTTAAGTGTTTTAGTTATCTTTTAAGGATATATAGTAGGTCTGTGGAAAGACTAACGTAATATAACCTAGTCCAGTGGACTGCGCCATGTTTTAAATGCCACTGGACCCGGGTTCAAACCCTTGGAACCCCAATTTTATTGTTTATAATTAAAATTTAGGTTTAATAACAGAGAAAAGACAGAAATATCCCTATCTTCAACCTCCATGACCTCTGCGATTTTTTAAGATCTACAGCCGCTTTTTTTTTCTGTTTTTCGATTTCAGTGATTTCTGTTGTAATTTTAATAGGGTTTCATCAAACTATAACAAATCTAAGATATATACGTGATTACCAGCTTAAAATCTTACGAAAAAATGAGTTGATTCAAATTTCCGATTTTTAAGCCCGATTTTCACCAAACGCCACGGTTCCACACCGTCTCACGCTGTTTCGCCGATTAACCGCCCGCCGAGAACGCGTTTTAGAACAGGGGATGCATGCTTCTATAGTCGGAAATCAATAATAGTTTATCATTTTTTTTGAGGTCTACGAATCTTTTTTATAGATTTTAGTAGTCGAAATCTATGTTAGTAGATCATTATATACCCTAAAATATATAAATATATTTTTTGAATATAAGTTTTCCATTTTATATGGAGGCACGAAAAAAATAATTCTAGAACCAAAAATCATTTAAACAGGAGAAGAAAATTGATATTACACTCTGATATGAGTTTTTTTTCTTTTTAAATTAATTATCCTTGCATTTGTCTTGCCTTATCTCACTACAAGAAAACAGATGTTTAACGAGGGCCATTTTCCTCGTTAATTCCTCGTAAAAGGATGTTTACGAGGAATTAACGAGGAAAAGTGTTTCGTCGTTGATCGTCCGTCGTAACAGAACTTTCGTCGCCATTTCCTCGTAGACTAGCGAGTCTTTCATTTCCACGTAAAGACGAAGTTAATATTTCGTCGTAAGTTCCTCGCCGCTATTCCTCGTAAATCACTCGCGGACTTTCCTCGTACAAACCACGCGAATCACGCGTCGTTACTTACACGTAAGATCCTTGAAAAGAAATCCTCGTACATTCCATGTAATATCCTTGAAAAGGTTTCCTCGTAAAATCCATGTAGAATCGTTGAAACATTTTCCTCGTAAAAACCTCGTAAGGCTTTCCTCGTAAATTCCTCGGAAATCATTTCGACGTAAATAACTCGTATAATGCCAATTTTCGAATTAATAAAAATATTATTTGATATAATAATTATTAATTTAATAAAATAAAAGTATTTAAATATTTGGGTTTATAAATAAATTTTAAATAAAATTCAAAAGCAACAAAATATTTTATATATAATTAAGTTTTGGATTTTATAATACATAAACCGAAAAAAAAACTAAAAAAACTAAGGCTCGTTCATGGCCTCGTAGAATTCCTCGCTCCTCCTCGTAACATCCTCCTCGTTATGTGTGCCCGATGACTCGCCTGGAATGGGATTTTGTTGTTTCATGTTCCTCAACAAAGCTTCCCATTCCGGGTTTGTGGACGCTATAACGTCGATGAAGGCCTCGAGTCCACTCACACGGCTTTTTGTCGCGCCCAGCTCGGAACGCAACTGAGTGACTTCTTCGGTCTGTCTCTGAGCATAAGACGATGTCGCTCTCGGGACATCATTGACGGAACCGATCCCCAACGTACGTCCCTTTTTCTTAGGGACAACCTTAAAAACAAAAAAAAAAATATTTGTTAGTTAAATTTAAAAGGTAAATTTAATGAATTAATAATTAAAAAGATATAATGTTAAAAAATTTACCTCCTCGTAAATCTTATCCACTTCAGTTGTGGATAAGGTAACGGGTAATCCGTCGGCGGACTGCTGGGTCAGCTGAGTCTGGCGCTCCTCAACCCGAGCAATAACGTCGTTGTAGATTAGCTCGGACTTGCCATCTAAAAACTGGCCCGCCTTGTTCTTGTGGGTCCGCTCGTAAAGTTCCGGAAGAGTCGGGAGACGTCCCAACTCTTTGGCCTAAAAATATTTAAGAAAATTGTTAGAAATATATTTATATTAAAATTAATAATTAAAAAATTATTATTTAATTACATACCATTTGCAAACGGACACCGGCATGGGGTTTTTGGCCCGCAGAGTGTAGCATCGGGCCGTTACCGTGCTCGTCTACCGTGTTACGGGCGGCAGCACAAATGTTTGCGATCCTAATGGAGTTGGGATCCTTCCAGTAACGGATGAGGCCGTCCCAAACACCCGTGGTAAGCTCAGCAGGTTTGCCACGGGTGTACCCCTTGACGATCCAGTCGCCCTTCCAGTTGCAAACCGTGTCCGCCAAGCGAACTTGCGCCTTCGCGTAAAACGCCTTCCTCACTCTCTCACTGACCCCGATAGACCAATGATACTTTTGCTGCAAAAAAAAAACTTAATAATCTGTTATTTTAAGAAAAAAATATAAAATAATTAATTAATAGAATTACTTACAGCGTAAATCTTGAACCACGTCTTTCTGATGTAGATCGGCGTCAACTTCCAGTTTGGATGCGCCATGGAGAAGTAACCTTTAATCGTCTCGGTTACATCTGTCGCAAGGCAATTGTCAACCCCAAACCTGGAAAAAATGAAAATTTAAATTATTTAATGAAGTTATAAATTAAAATAATTAATTAAAAATGCACTTACCACAAAGTCCCGTCGGGTCTTTCGGGGTCTATGATTGGTAAACCAGCTCTGCCTGGCATACCGAGAATATCCTCGACAGTGTACTGCGAGAAGGGAACAGTAGGTGGCACCATGAGATCGGAATGAACAGCGGCGGGAATCTCAGGAGGAGCCATCGGAGGAGCTACCGGAGGAGCCACCGGAGGAGCCATCGGCTGAGCCATCGGAGGAGGCATCGGAGGGAAGAAATGCTGAGTCTCGGGAACAGACTCCTGATCTGAAGAACCGGAACCGCCGGCACCTGAAGAAGAACCTGGCGGGTCTAACTGACTACCAGGCTCACCGAACATCTCTCTGTAGTGAGCAGTAAGCCTGTTCGCACGAACCTGCAAAAATATATATTTTTGAGTTTATGATCATCAATAATTAAAAATCTATCAACAATAATTAAAAAATCTATCTAACGAACATAAAATCCGTAAACCTATCTAAATTCCCTAAACTAACCACCTAAACTAACGACCTATCTAAATTCCCTAAACTAATTATGGGGCGAGGAAATTACCATTTTCGAAGGAGAGAGGAATGGGAGAGGAGTTGGAGACGAAATTGGGAGGAAATGGAGAGGAAGTTGGGACGAATGGAGAGTGTGAGGTTGTATATATAACTTACGAAGGTCTCGCAATTTCCTCGTAGAGTTACGAGGAATTAAAGAGGCCCGTCTTTCTGTTCCTCGTAAAAACCTCGTAACCTTACGAGGAAATTGCGAGGCCCGTCCCAAATCAAACGAAGAAATAGCGAGGCCCGTGTTTCTATTAGCCTCGTAGATTACGAGTTTTTAACGAGGTAAATTTCTAAACCTCTAAAATCGAAACCCCAAACCCTAAACCCCATCTTTCTTATATTCTACCTCAAAATATATCTTCCTTATAACCTCAATATCTTCTTAACATTTCAAACCTCAAAATTTAAAACCACAATTATTTAAACTTCTAATATCAATCTCTTCTTTCTAATATAAACATATACAAAATCAAATTATTTATTTAAATTTTTTATTTTGCAACAAAAATATAATCTTTTGAAGATTTGAAAATATAATCTTTTCAAAATTATAAAATTATTAATTGAGTTTGGAGTTTAGGATTTAGAAAAAATAGATAAGAAAGATGGGGTTTGGGTTTAGGGTTTAGGGGTTTAGACAATAAATATCGTTAAAACCTCGTAAACCCACGAAGAAATAACGCGAAAAAAAAAAGAAAGCCTCGGTAATTCCATGTAAGCTTACGAGGTCTTTACGACGATTCTGTATTACGTGGAATTAACGAGGCCCGCGTTTCTCTTTTTTTCTATTTTCCTAGTTATTTCGTCGTAAACTACGAGGAATTAACGAGGTTTGCTTTCTAAACCTCTAAAATCAAAAACCCCAAACCTTAAACCCCATCTTTCTTATATTCTACTTCATATATTCATAACATATCTTCCTTTTAACCTCAGTATTCTTAACATTTCAAACCTCAAAATTTATAACCACAATTCTTTAACTTCTAATATCAATCTCTTCTTTCTAATATAAACGTATACAAAATTTATTACCACAATTCTTTAACATCTAATATCATTTGAAGATTTGAAAATATAATCTTTTGAAGATTTGAAAATATAATCTTTTGAAGATTTGAAAATATAATCTTTTGAAGATTTTAAATTATAATCTTTTGAAAATTATAAAATTATTAATGGGGTTTGGAGTTTGGGATTTAGACAAAATAGATAAGAAAGATGGGGTTTGGGGTTTAGGGTTTAGGGGTTTAGACAACATATCTCGTTAAAACCTCGTAAACCCACGAGGAAATAACGAGGAAATAAAAAAACAGAAAGCCTCGGTAATTCCACGTAAGCTTACGAGGTCTTTACGACGATTCTGTCTTACGTGGAATTAACGAGGCCCGCGTTTTTCTTTTTTTCGATTTTCCTCGTTATTTCGTCATAAACTACGAGGAATTAACGAGGTTTGCTTTCTTAACGCCTAAAATCAAAAACCCAAACCACAAACACCATCTTTCCTATCTTCTACTCTTCATATTCCAATCCCAAACCTCAATCTTTTATTTTTCATTCAAAACCTCAAACCTCAATATATTTTTTTTTTATAAACATTCCCAAATTCTTTATAAACATTCCCAAATTCTTATAATCTCAATACATTAAATAATTTTTCATGATTAAAATAATCGAATCACATGCATTAAGTCTGAAAATCAATCATATTAAAACACAAATACATCAATCGGATACATTTTCGTCATCACTAGAAACATCATCATTTTCATTAAACTCGTCTTCAACAGCTTCGTCTGTGCCATCGTCAGTAAGATCTTCATACTCATGATTATGCGGATCAATGAGAAGAATGTCATCAATTTGTTGTTCAGGTTCCTCGACTTCATTTATCTGTTCTTCTTGCAATGGTGGTTCTTCTCCACTAATGATTCGTCCTCGAGGTGTAACTTTGATCACGGATAACCAATTTATTCCCGATTCTCTCATCCGAGGGTATGGAAGGTAGCTAACTTGATCTGCTTGTGAAGCTAAGATGAAAGGCTCGAATTTGTTGTACCTGAAAAATAAAGAAAACATAGAAGTAAGCTTATTCTGCTCATGTATGCCAAATAAAGAATTTGTTGTACCTTCGTCCACCATTGACATCAACTACACCGAATTTGTTAAACCGAACACCTCTGTTGACGACGGGGTCGAACCACTGACATTTGAAGAGGAGGCATTTCAGCTTCAATATCCCTGGAAATTCCACTTCAATAATCTCTGTCAAGATACCATAGAAATCGGTTTCCCCTTTCACACATATTCCATAGTTACTGGTCGCCCGCTGTCTACCATACTCATATGTGTGAAAAGTATAGCCTCGTGTGAAATACATCTGTGAGGTGGTGACCTTTACATGTGGAGATTGAATTACTTCATGTAACCACTTAGGATAATCTGCATCGTCGTCAAAATCAACCTGCAAAAACAAAATGAATGTTAAAATACATATCATTTATGAATAATGACTTTGAGTTAATACCTGATTCTTCAACCACTTTATAAAGTGTTGATCTTTCCTTTTGTCTACGTCAGTTGTGGATATACCTGAGAATGTTTCTTCGACTTGTGAAACAAATAGGCTGTAAAATCACATTTTATATTAATTAATATTTGGCAATTATATATATGTGTTAATTTATATGTGTCCATTTATGTTACCTTTCAAAATAACGAATCAATGGATCCTCACAATTGAGTAGAATATAGGTGTGTGCAGTATGAGCGTCTTCTTCACTCGACCATCAAACCTCTTTTGATTTCCCACCCAGTCGCCCAATCTGGCTAAAGATGTCTGGAACACCAGCAACTGCGTATGTTGGCGCAACACCACCATCATCATATCTCCTTGGAGCTCTTTTCCGGGTACGTACTTTTGACGCAAAGTAGTACGATGTGAAGTGAGAAGTTTCTTCCGTCAAACTTCCAGCAATTATAGAACCTTCAACCTTTGCAAGGTTCTTTGCTTTTCCCTTAAAATATTTCATGGCTCGCTCATACTGATACATCCATCCGTAATGTACAGGTCCACGAAGCAATGCCTCATATGGGAGGTGCACAGCTAGATGCTCCATGACGTCAAAAAACCCAGGAGGAAATATCTTCTCCAAGTTGCACAATAAGATGGGAATGTTCTCTTGAAGCTGTTCCACGACTTCTACTTTAAGAGTGCGGGTGCTCAGATCCCTGAAAAATGCTCCAATGCCTTGTATATTCCAAAAACAATTATACACATTATTAGTCATATATTATTTCAAACTAAATCATTATATATAAAATTACTGCAATATATAATATATATAGTACCTGCAAGTGCTTCATGTACGTTTGTAGGAAGTAGCTCCGCAAAAGCAAAGGGAAGTAGTCGTTGCATAAAGACATGACAGTCATGACTCTTCATCCCGGAGAACTTTTGACCCTTTTCAACGCATCTAGACAGATTTGAAACATACCCATCGGGGAATTTAACTTCTGATGCTACCCAGTTGAACAACACCGACTTTTTGTCTGAAGACAATCTGAATATCGGAACAGGAACTTGCCCATTGCTGTTTATATGTAACTCACTTCTTGAGCAAATATCCGGCAAGTCTAACCTTGATTTTATGTTGTCTTTTGTCTTCCCCGGGACATTCAATATTGTATTCATGATGTTCTCAAAGAAATTCTTCTCTATATGCATCACATCGAGGTTGTGGCGCAGAAGAAGATCCTTCCAATATGGCAACTCCCAAAATATACTCTTCTTGTGCCAGTTGTGATGAACACCGTAAGAATCAGGCATATTAGGGGGGACATGCCAATTACCACCACGAGGAACTGTTTCCAAAGCTCCA